>NW_006400031.1:3162390-3195405 GCF_000299155.1 Elephantulus edwardii | reverse complement strand
TTTATTAATTTCAGTGAAAATTTACAGAGGCTTTGGATTTCCATTCATTCATTATTGTAGATTTGTCCCCTCCCAAGGCTCCCCCCCCCACCAGACATTACCCTCTTGGAAAAGTAAAAGAAAAGATTCTTTCATTATTTCACGAACCTTCCCCCAGGTCTACTCCACCATGTAGCCATCGCTCTAGACTCCTGTCATGACAGAAATACCTAATCACATGTCTCTTTAAACAGTTTTCTCCCTTCTCTGTTTCAGAGCAGCATACATTATTGAACCCATCTTACTCAGTCTCTCCCCAACCCCAAGGACAGTCCCATTCTACAACAGTTCTGGCCTTGTTTTTGTCAATTCCTTCAGAGAAGTTTGAACTTCTTCCTTCCTCACTGTTGCCTCTTGATCATATATATGTTTTTCCATGAAATTCTTCTGTGTCAGCCAATTCTTTTTGATACAGTGACTCTATATACTCCTTCCATCTCCTTTTAAGGCTTCCTGGATCTTTCAACATCTTAACAGTGGAATCCTTAAATATTGCAACTTGAGGTTTGAATTTGTTCTTTAGTTCCTTCCACTTAAGAAATGCTGAGTGAGTTTATCTTTGTGCGTTTCACTATAATACTTTGCTTTGTCTTTCCACACTGCCCTTTGAAATCCTATGTTTAGATCCTTAACTTCTTAATTACTTCCCTTTGCATTGGATTCTCAGTACCCTAGTAGAATATTCAGTCTCTTCTGATAACCATGTCAGTCTTTTCTTCTTCCTGTTTTTGTCATGATCTTTTGCATTCTTCCTCGATGATATTCTTGGTATCCTCCCACAACTCATCTGGTCTTTATTCATTCGTGTTCAAGACCTTAAACCTGTTCCTGAGATGGTTTTGAAATTCAGGTGGGATAGACTCAAGGTCGATTTTTGTTCCTGTAGATTCTGTTTAACCTTCTTTAGCTGTAGTTTGGACTTGCATAGCAATAAGTCTAATGCTAAAAAATTCCAAATGTTCTAGCTGTTTAATTTCTAAGAGCATACCCAGACAAAAATAGAACTGAAACAAATGGAAATTTGTACACCAATGTTCATAGCAGCAATATTCACAATAGCAAGAAAGTGGAAACATCCCACATGTCTATTAACAAACAAATAGTTTGAGAAATTGTGGTACAGTCACATGAAGGAATACTATGCAGCACTCAGGAGCAAATATATATATGCCATTTAACATGGGAGTGAGGCTGGAGAGCATTATGTTGAATGAACTAACTCAGTCACACAAGGAAATTGATAATTTTTATTATATTTTGTAGTCTGAAATTAACCAAATATGTAATCTAGATACATTAATGATAATTGGTGATTGAAATGTAAAACTTGGAAAGCAATGAAGAAGGAAGGGCAGTTTATACATACAGTTGTTGTTGTTGTGTGTTCTATTTAGTTGGAACCCATACATAGTTGACCCATCAGTGGGTTTTCAGAGGTGGTTAATTGCACATGAGAAGATTGCCCATCCTTTTTCCACAGGGCAGCTGGTGGATTTGAACTGTGTGCCTTCAGGGTTGCAGTGCTTACTGTGGGAGGCAGCTAAAGCTGTATTTATAGAGAAATTTACATTCCAAAATGCATATAAAGATAAAAATTCAGGAACTTAACCTCAATATCAAGAAGTTAGGGATGGAGGGAAAGCCAATAAAATAAGGAAGTAAAAAGAGTAAGACAATAAAGATTAGACTATAATTCAAGAGAAGCCAAATATAAAACAGAAGCAATCAGCATGGCCAAATTTGGTCTCCGGAAAAGACAAATAAAACACAAGTAAGCTATGGAAGGAATTTTCATTCCTCACACAGAGGATGATTATTAGAGTCACAGATGAGAGAGAGAAAGAGAGAGAGTGAGTGAATATCATGAATGACTTTATGATGAAATGTTTGTATGTTTTGATAAGATGCACAGATTTTATAAAATATAAAAATCCTGAATCCTATAATTCTTTAAAAAGTTCAGTCAAAATAATAAAAAAAGTCCACAAGGGAAATATCATAGGCAATTTTTATGAGACATTAATCTTACATAAATTCTACTGGAGAACAGAAAAGAAAGGAATTTTCTAACTGGGCTGCCAGGAAAACAAACAGATCCATCTTGGAGAGGATTAAACCAAGCTGCTCCTTGGAGGCAAGGATTCTGGGGCTTCGTCTGACATACTTTGGACATGTTGCCAGGAGGGACGGGTCCTTGGAGAGGGACATCATGCTTGGGAGGGTGGAGGGACAGCGCAGGAGGGGAAGACCCTCTATGAGATGGATTGATTCGGTGACTGGGGTAATCGGGATGGGTGTGTCAGAGGCGGTGTGGTTGGCGCAAGGTAGAGCAGGGTTTAGAGCTGTTGTGCATAGGGTCGCTATGAGTCGGAAACGACTCGATGGCACATAACAACATAACAACAACACTTCCGTAACTTTTAAAAAAATTATTTTTTATATTTGACTGGCTCAGGAGGATATTGTCCCACCTTCTCTAGCAGACCATTTGGTGGATTTGAACCACATACCTCTGAGATTACAGAACAGCTTCTTGCCATTAGTCCACCAGCGCTCACTATCACTTATGTGACTTTTAAGGCCTCTTAATGGCGCTGTGGTTAAGACATTCATCTGCTAACCAGTATCTCAGTGATTCAAGCCCAGTAGTCACTCCTTGGGGAAATGAATGATGTCATCTGTTTCCCTGAAGATTCACAACCTTGGAAACATCCGTAGGCAGTTCTGCTCTGTCCTGTGGGGTGGCTGCAGGTCAGAATAGACTCCGTGGCAGCAGGAGTGAGAGAAGAACCTTCAGACTTAAACTTGACATGACAGGGCAGGAAAAATGAAAATAACTGGCTGATTCTATTCATAAACACACACTTTAAACCAGTAAACAGGGTATTAGCAACCTGAATCCACTAATATGTAGCAAGCATAAAGTATCTTGATGAAGATGGGTTTATCCCAAGAATATAAGATTATTTTTAAATTTAAAAAACAGTTAAAGTAAGTGAGTAAATGAACAGAAAGGAGGAAATCTCGGTAGACTCAGAAAAAAATTTGCTAAAATGTAATATACATTTATGATTTATTTAAAAAAATGAAAGAATAGAT
Organism: Elephantulus edwardii; assembly: GCF_000299155.1. Classification (NCBI taxonomy): domain Eukaryota; kingdom Metazoa; phylum Chordata; class Mammalia; order Macroscelidea; family Macroscelididae; genus Elephantulus; species Elephantulus edwardii. The sequence goes on along the minus strand of NW_006400031.1, from coordinate 3,192,267 downwards.
GGGAACGTCCTCAGTCTGACCAAATATCTTGCTTAATATTAAAAAAAAAACAACCCCACAACAACCCACAAAACTACAACCAACATAATTAATATGAATGTTGACTGTACTAACCCCTGGTCATTCATCTATTTTTATTCAGTCTGGAAAGTCTGGCTAGAATAGTTTTTGTTATTAGGTGCTATCAAGTTGAGTAAGACTCACAGCAACACTGTGAACAAAAGATCTGAGCCCTATTCTGTCCTGCACCATCCTCACACTTCCTTACATATACTTCCTGACCCATTGCAGCAGTCACCATGTCAACCTACCTGGTTGAAGGTCTTCATCTCCTTCACCGACCCTCCACCCTTCCTAGCATTATGTCTTTCTCCAAGGAAGAGCCACTCCTACCAACATGATCAAAGTATGTGAGGCAAAGCCTCATCAATCTTGCCGCCAAAGAGCTCTCTGGCTGCACCCTCTCCAAGACATGTCTGTTTGTCCTTTTGGATGTCCCTAGGATGTTGAGTGCTCTTCTCCAGCACCACAGCTCAAAGGTGTCAATTATTTTTCTGTAATCCTTATTCATCTCAGATGCATAGCAAGTGATCGAAAAAACTGGCCTGAATCAGACACACCTTAGTCCTCAAATTGATATAATTTCTCCTGAATAATTTGGAGAGGTCCCTAATTGCAGATTTTCCCAGTGCAATGCACCTCCTTATTTCCCTACTGCTGGTACCAAAGTTGTTAATTCTGGGTCTTAGTAAGATGAAGCTGTTGACAGTTTCAACCTCCACTCCATCCATCATGATTCTGCTTATCAGTCCAGTGGTTAGAATCTTTGAAATTTGGAGGGCAGTGTTCCGGCCAATGGACTGAAAGAGGTCCATAGTTATTCCCATTCCCAAGAAAGATGATCCATCTGAATGGAGAAACTGTCAAACAATATCATCAATATCACATGAAAACAAAATACTGCTGAAGATAATTAAAAAATGGCTAGAACAGTACATAGATAGGCAAATACCAGAAGATCAAGCCAGATATAGAAGAGACTGTGGCACCAGGGATATCACTGTTGATGTCAGATGGATCCTGCCTGAAAGTCATATCTGAAGAATGTCTATTTGTACTTTATTGACTATGCAAAAGCCAGGACAGCAGAGTAAGAAAATAAATAAAATGTGTGATGATTTGAAAAGGATACATAAAACTCTCAGCATTAAGTATTTAAAAAATTGTGTATATATAGAGTTGTTATTGTTGTTAGGTGTCATCGAGTTGTAGATGACTCATAGTGACCCTATCAACAAAAGACATGAGCACTGTTCATAGAGTTTCTGGAGGCAAGCTATTTCGGAAGTGGATGCCACTCCTGCTTCCAGGCTTGTTTTAATCAGGGAGCTCCACCAAACACTGTCCACCATAGGTAACCATTATTACATTTGGCACATCAGTGTCACAGTGTTTAGCATCACAGCGGCCACGAGTTACCTCTGCACAGCAATGCACAGACTAGTGCAGCCAAAGAATTTTCAGGTAGAATAGTAAGATTAATAAGCGAGTGTGTCTGGCTACAAAGATAATGTACAAAAATGAGTACTTTTTCTATACATTCATCACAAACAGAAAATAAAAATGTAAAAAAATCTCTTAAATGATATAAAGAATATCAAATATCTGGAAGCACATCTAACAAAACACAGACAACCTTACAATGGAGAAAACCTTACAATATTATTGAAAGAAAACAAAGAAGCCCTAAAGAAATATTGAGATATGCTTCTCATATCTCATTGATTGGGAGACTCAATATGACAAAGGCACTAGCTCTCAAACTGATCTGCACATATTCAATTAAAGTCCCAACTTGTTTATGTGGCATATACAAAATTATTATAAAAATTAATTGGAAAAGTAGAGGGATGAGATCAACAAAGAGAAATAATCCAGGACAATATCTTCATGACCACTTCAGAGGTATTAGCCTAAAAGTTGGCTTTTTCTTAGCTGTTACAGTTTGCTGCTTCTGGTCTCCAGCTACCTTAACTGCAAACACATGGTCTTGCAATCAGCATCAGCTGTGAGGCTAGAATAAGAGAAAGAGTGCTTCCCACACTGAACAGCAAGACATGAGGCAATCCCTTGCTTGTGGTGGCAAGACCCTGGTAAGGGCAAAACCTTGGTGGTGGAGAGACTGCGGCACTGCTGTGGACAGACAGTGGCAAGGTATGACCTGAGGCTTCTTACATTTGGGCTGGCCACATTTAAAGGTTTGGCTGTTCTTGCAGGACGTTTAAAGGAGAAGCTGACTTATGGCTGTTTGGAGGCAAATCTGGCTGGATGATTTGGATTTGACTGCTGAACTAAAACTGGAGCCTGGACTTATTGAGGAATTGTGCCTTGGGACTGCTTGGCTAAAACCTGGATTTTCATTGGGGGATATTCTTTGCCTCTCCCAACGTCCAGCCTCCTTCCCTAATAAATTCCATAGTTGGTACCATAAATATGGGTCGGTAACAAATAAAAGCAGCTCATACTGTTGGTGTGATTTTAGAGGCACCAGGGGGCTGGGCTCTTTATCTGCTTTCTACTCTGAAACAGTGAGGGGCTGTGCTATTCTCACTCCCTCTGGCCCTTTCACACAGATGCTCATGGCCCTTTACCCCTAGGGCTCATTTTTCTCCTCTTTAGATAGAGTAGAAAGAGCTTTCTATATAGTCCACAAAGACCACCAAAAAAAGCAAAGAGACCATATTAATATTGTGTATTGATGCCTTAAGCATCTCTTCTAAAGTCTCAGCATTTAGAGCCATGTTTGATTGACTTAAAAGTGGAAGGTGGAAAGTTTGAGTTCTCCCAGAGGTGTCTCAGAAAAATAGCCTGATGATTGACTTCTAAGATAACAGCCTCCACAAATCTTACGGAGAGATCACCGCTTTACTCTAGCCTGGTGCAGTTGCCTTAAATTAGAATTGACTGGTTTTTGGTAGCTAAACCCAGTGGATTGTTGGAATGAGAGACTGGAGATGCAGCCAGGACATTTCCCACAGGTGTTGAACATTGAAATGTGCCCTTTTATCACTGAGCTGATGGAGACTCAGAGAAATTGAGTCACTATTCTGAGTTTACACAGCTAGATTGTGGCTGGGTCAGAATTAGAATCTAGATTCAGGTCTGTACCTATTTTTCCAGCAACCCACAAACTCCCTGGAGTCACTGAAAAATTGCCAGCAGTGGTGACTTTAAAGGACTAATTTCCTGCTAATGGAATTCTTTGCCACTTTTGGGCTGCAGTGGGGCTGGTTACAGCTCTCTCTACCCTCTAGTCTGTGGCAGGATCAAGGGATAAGTTTTGACCACTTCACTCCTATTTCACAGGCTCAGAGACAAAGAAGTGTGGCTGCTGATGTTGGGGTATCTTCCAATTCTTGCAGTACTGTATTTTTTTTTCCCTCTTGCCTTAAAGGAGTAACCCAGGTCATGGGCTGGTAAACCACGTTCTCGCAGGGGGAGCCAGGCCCTGCTGGCCTGTCAGTGGAGGCTGCACCATGTGGATTATTCACAGACTTGCCACAACCAATTCCCCGCCCAGCAGAGCTCTCCACACTGACCCCTGCCCCTTGGCCCTGCTGTTTATTTTGCTTTGCGCCAACCTGAAATGGATACTTTCACGGGTCTCTTCATGGGGCAGACAGAGGTTGGGACTTGTGGGGACAATGGCTGTGCCCACCTGTAGGTCAGGGGTCAAGCACAGCAGGGCAACCCTGTCAGGGCTTCAAAAGCCCAGGCCACCTTTCCCCAGCCTGGGCCTGTCAGGCTTTACCCCAGGATCAGTGGCCTGGTCGACAGGTGCTGCCTGGCTATTGAAAGCCCCAGACCAGGACAGGGCTGATACGGTGCTGTGTGTGCAGGCCGGCTTACCTGGGGATTACTGTGAAGCCACAGGTGTCCGCTTTGGGCTGAGGCCTCACAGATAAAAAAGGGGGAACTGGGAGATGTGGACAGAGACACCTGGGTCTTCCTAGAAAAAGCATCCACTCAAAGGCTCTGTGTGGGTGGCCAATTGCTGGCCAGTGTTTTTGAAAAGAACTTCTGGGTAAAAAAAAAAAAAGAAAGAATGTAAAAAAAAAGAAAAGAACTTCTGGAAACATTGCAAATATATTCTCATCAGTTTGGATCAATGTTTAGCAGGTGGTTCTTTTAAAAAGAGTGGAAAGGATGATGGGAAAGTACTTCTCTCTCTTCATGTCCTTCCTTTGCCCACCCCCTTTTCTTTCTCTCTTACACTGAGAAGAGATTATGTTGAAAAACAATCAAACACAGAGGGATGGTGACAGCTATTGTTGTTAAGTTGCCATCAAATCAGACCCAACTCACAAACCCAGAGTGTGTGGTTGTCTCTGTTGTGTTCTGACAAGTGAATAAATCACAACTCGTGGGAACTTCAAAGGCCTCTGGGATCTAACCTTGATGGGAGAAGATTGCCAGGTATTTATTCCCACAAACTGGCAGTGAATTTAAACCTCTGACCTTCAGTTGAGTAGCCACACACTTAACCAGGGTTCCCAGGGCCAGGGGTGGTTGTTTTCAATCAGTGTTGTTGTTGTGTGCTGTCGAGTCAGAACCGACCCATACCTGACCCTCTGGTGGGTTTTCAGAGACAGTAAATCGCACGGAAGGAGATTGACCATCCTTCTCCTGCAAAGCAGCTGGTGAAGTCAAACCATGTGCCTTTGGGATTGCAATACAGCCTCTTACCACTGGGCCACCTGAGTTCCTGTACTCTATTCATGTGGTAAAAAAACACCCCAAAAAACCCAAACAAACAAACAAACCAAAAAACACCACAAAACCCAAACAACAGCAAAACCCATTCATCGCAGCACCATTGCATGACAGAAGAGCACTAATCACTGAGATGCCGAGACATTCATGCATTCATTCATGTTTGTTCATTTCTTCTGCCAGCGGGTCTGCTGGCCAGTCAGTATTTCCTGAATGTTTGCTCCTGATTCTGGGACTGTTCTCGTCCTCAAGGCCTCTCTATCCTGTTGTGGAGACAGGAATGTCAACAGATAATTGCAAATGACTGTAGCACAGACTGAGTTATCGTAGCGTGCCAGGGGAAAGGTGCTCTGGAGCTGAGAGTGAACAATAATTGAGGAGCAAAGTGGGGTTTCCCAGAGGACCAGAGGGGGGAAGGAAGCCATGGGAGTGGAGATTGGGAGGATGCCACAGTTGGAAGAGACTGTGGGTCAAGGGCTTGGGAAGCTGCTGTGTTGAAGAATTTTTGGTCTTTATCTTGAGGACAATTGAAAGCAGGGTAGAGTCTTAAGCAGGGAAGTGACCTGGCTCAGTCTGAGATGTGGAAGGTTCATACAAGCAGAGGTGGGAAGGATAATCTGGAAGGGATTGAAAACTCTTGGCTGACTTGAATAGCAAATGATTGAAAATAGAGGTTCCCTTACAACAGCAAGGCTCTGGACCTCTCTAATTGAGGAGACAGAGAGACCACAGGACAGACCTGTGAGAAACAGACTTCTAAGACCCATCAGAAGAAGGGGTGCTTGGGTAAGTAGCCCTGGAGTGGAATAATGTCTTCAACTGAGAGCTTATTCCTGGTCCAAGCATGTAACCTTGGCTTGGTCATCAGATTGATATTGATGGCTCATCAATAAGAAGTCTCAGCTGGGCCTGACCAAGGCTTTCAGGCAGGGTGGTTGGCCACTGCCTTAGGGCCTCCAGAGGCAATGAGAGGTCCCTAGCCCATGAGGACCAGCCCACCCTGTATGCCAATTATTTCACGAGTCAGAATGCCGACTGTGTGCCGGCCCTTTGCTTGATGCAGGGGGTTGTTGTGAAAGGGAGTTTCTGAGGGGTACAAATGGTTAAACTCTTAATCACTGAGAGGTTGTTGTTGTTATGTGCCATCGAGTCACTTGTGACTCACAGAGACCCTATGTACAATAGCCCTAAACTCTGCTCTGTCCTGTGCCAATCGCACTGTCTCTGACACACCCATCCTGATTACCCCAGTCACTGAATCAATCCACCTCATAGAGGGCCTTCCCCTCCTGCGCTGTCCCTCCACCCTCCCAAGCATGATGTCCCTCTCCAAGGACCGGTCTCTCCTCACAATATGCCCAAAGTATGTTAGATGGAGCCTCAGAATCTTTGCCTCCAAGGAGCCACCCTGGTTAACCCTTTCCAGGATGAATCTGTTTGTTTTCCTAGCAGTCCATGGTACCCTCAATACTCTTCTCCAGCACCACAGCTCAAAGGCATCAATTCTCCTTCTATCCTCCTTGGTCATTGTCCAACTCTCTGATGCATAACAAGTGATTGTGAAGACCGTGGCCTGTATCAGACACACTTTAGTCTCCAGATAGACACCATTGCTCTTCAGCACTTTGGAGAGGTCCCTAACAGCAGACTTTCCCATCGCAATACGTCTTTTAATTTCCTGGCTGCTGGTGCCAAGAGTGTTGTTTGTGGAGCCAAGCAAACTAAAGCTGTGAACAATCTCAATCTCTTCACCATCCATCCTGATGCTGCCTATTGATCCAGTGGTGAGAATCTTTGTCTTCTTGACATTGAGCCTCAATCCATATTGGAGGCTGCAGTCCTTGACCCTCTGCAGCAAGCGCTTCAGGTCCTCCTCAGTTTCAGTAAGCAGGGTTGTGTCATCTGCATAACACAGATTGTTGATAGATCTTCCACCAATCTTGACCCCACATTTTTCCTCATAGAGTCCAGCCTCCCGGATAGTCTGTTCTGCATACAGGTTGAAAAGGTATGGAGACAGGACACATCCCTGGCGTACGCCCTTCCTAACTTTGAACCATACAGTGTTTCCTTGCTCTGTTCTGACGATTGTCTCTTGGTCCAAGTATAGGTTTCTCATTAGCACGATCAAGTGTTCTGGGATTCCCTTTCTTCTCAGAGTCAGCACAGTTTGTTGTGATCCACACAGTCAAACACTTTTACATAGTCAATAAAACACAGATATACATTCCTCTGGTATTCCCTGCTTTCAGCTAAGATCCATCTAACATTTGCTACAATATCCCTAGTACCACGACCCCTTCTAAACCCAGCCTGGACTTCTGGCAGTTCTCTGCTGATGTGCTGTTCCACTTGTTTTCGGATAATCTTCAGTAGAATCTTGCTTGCATGTAAAATCAATGATATTGTTCTATAGTTTGCACACTCTGTTGGGTCACTCTTCTTTGGGATGGGAACAAATATCGATCTCTTCCAGTCAGTTGGCCAGGTGGTTGTTCTCCAGATTTCTTGGCACAACTTGATGAGTACGTCCAGGGCAGCATCTGTTAGCTGAAATATGTCAATTGGCATGCCATCTATTCCTGGGGCCTTATTTTTTGCCATTTACTTCAAAACAGCCTGAACTTCCTCCTTCGTCACCATAGGCTCTTGCTCATCTGTTGTTTCATGAAATTCTTCTATGTCTGCCAATTCCTTTCGATACAGTGACTCAGTATATTCTTTCCATCTTCTTTTAATACTTCATGGATCATTTAATATTCTGCCTAAAGCATCCTTGATTGTAGCAACTCAAGGTTTGAATTTGTTCTTCAGTTCCTTGAGCTTAAGAAATGCTGAGCGAGATGGCTCAAATCCATTGAGAGGTGTCACTGTTCGTTCACCAGCACCGAACAGTGACACCCTGATGGGGGTAAGCACGATGGAGACACACCATTCCGGGAGCCGTTCTAGTCTATCCAGCTCAATTTTATTGAGGGTTGCAGCGCACTTATATACAAGCAAGTAAACAGGAAGACAGGATAGAATGGGCTTGCTTAAGTGGGACATTCCCATTGGAGAGGAGAAACTCAGCCTCGTGCCTCGTGCAGACTACTCCCAGCACAACAGACATGGCAGCTGTCTTCCCAGGTGGTGAGCTTTCTCAAGCCAGTTCAGCCAAACACAGGGGAGCTTTCTCTACCCCGTATTAAAGGCTGTTGGGAGGCTTGCACTTATGTGGGGCTTAGATGATCTGTCCTGGCCAGAGGCCCTTCCCTTCCTCCCCAGCATTCCCCAACAGAGAAGTACCTTGGAATAAAGGTCTGGTTATTTAGTTTAAAAAGATCAGAGCCTTGAGAACTCTGTGAAGCAGTTCTATTCAGAAAACACATGAAATTGCCATGAGTTGGAATTTACTTAACGACAACAGACTTGTTTGGTTTTGACTGTATCGCGGGATAATCAAGATGTGCAGCGTTCCTGCCGTTACTGATCACAGTCTAGTGGGGTCACAGAATTAGCTGTGGATGGTTAAAGGCAAGAGAATACTCATGTTACTACTATGATTTATTGAGTGCTTACTATGTGCCTCCACTGTTCATCTGCGGGTTCGCTGCGCTGTGGTGAGTGGCCTGTTGCTGTGACCCTGGAAGCTAGGCCAGCAGTATTTCAAACACTAGTAGAGTCACTTATGGTGGACAGGTTTCAGTGAAGGCTCCAGATCAAAGCATGAAAGAAACAGGACTGGCCATCTGGTTCTGAAGTAATAATAGACCCTCTGTTGTTGTTGTTGTTATGTGCCATCGAGTCACTTGCAACTCACAGCGACCCTATGTACAAGAGCCCTAAACGCCGTTCTATCCTGTGCCAACCTCGCTGTTTTGAACACACTCATTCCCACCACTCCACTCACAGAATTGATCCATGGTGGACAGTGTTTGCTGGAGCTTTTCGATGAAAACAAGCCTGGAAACAGGAGTGGCATCCACTTTCGAAATGGCTTGCCTCTGGAAACTCTGTGAACAGTACTCAGGCCTTTCATTTGTAGGGTCGCTATGAGTTGTCTATGATTCGACGGCACCTAACAACAAGAACAACGACAACATAGAGAGAGCTACTTTGGCCTAGTGGACAGAAAGTTATGCTACCAAGCCGAAGGTGGGTGATTTTAATCTGTGGCACTCAGGCCGGGTTCAAATTGTTTTTTGTCAAGCATTCTTCTAGGTGTTAGAGCACTGGTCTGTGCACTGCTGTACAGAGGTAACTAACTTGTGGTTGCTGTGATACTGACCACTGTGACACTGATGTGCCAAACTTGGTAATGGTTACCCATGGTGGACAGTGTTGGCTGGAGCTTCCAGATTAAAACAAGCTTGGAAGCAGGAGCGGCATCCACTTCCAAAATGGCTTGCCTCCGGAAACTCTGTATGAACAGTGCTCAGGCCTTTCATTCATAGGGTCGCTATGAGTCATTTACGACTAGACGGCACCTAACAACAACAACAACAACAACAATATATTTGTTGTTGTTAATTGCCATCAAGTTGAGCATGACTCATAGTGACCCTATGAACAAAAGGCCTGAAGCCTTTCTATAAGTATCGTCATTTATCAAAGTTCATAGAGTTTCCAGAGGCATGTTGTTTAGGAAGTGGACGCCACTCCTGGGAGTTAATGAGGAGCTCTGGTGTCCTACAGGTAAGAAGCTGCAGTGCCAACCCAAAGGCATGGGGTTCAAATCCACTGGCTGCTCCAAGGGAGAAAGATGGGAAATCCTCCATGAAGTTGACTGATTCTGATAACCCACTTGGGGGGGGGGGGAACTATGAGTTGGTTTTTCTAGATTGTAAACAAGAATGTTAGATGTCCCAGGCTGTGTATACATGCCTTCTAAATATAGATAGCTAATCAAGTACTGGATGGGCAGCTTCAGAGAAGAGGGCATTAGGCCAGTGACCGCAGCATGATCATCCAGGACATAGCATTGACGGCAGCACTTTAGTTAGCACCGACAGAAAATAGGACTGAGGGTCTGGGAGGTGTGGAGAGGTGAGGCATGTTTTCCTGGGGAGGGCACTTGATTGAGCTCTGATGTCATACAGGATGGGGAGAGAACAGAGCTGATGCTCTGAACTCTCCTGGCTCTGGCTAGCTCAATCACCTAGAGAAAGTTGAGATATGTCCCCAGCTATATATATACTTAGACCTTTCTGTCTTAAAGTCTGCCAGCATATTCAACTATTAAAATCTTAGATCAAGAGAGTACAAGGCATGATCCATGACTAACAATACGTTTAACGCCAGAGAAAGTGCAAACACACACTATCAACAGGCTAGGAGGAGTCAGATACTATTGGACCTTGAAGCCAAGAAGAGGTCTTTATTCAGAGAGGCAAACATTGGAGAGGTTTTGAGCATTGATGAATGACCTCATCTTGTCTACGTGTTCCCTTGTGGTCTTACGTTCCAGGGGTCAAGGGCAAAAATGAGGAACTGTGGTGGAATTATCACAGTGGTTCAAGGGAGAGGGCTTGGCGACTCAGGTCAGCGTGGTGCTGACGAAAGCAGTGAGAAAAGTGGTCACGTTCCGGATATATTTAGAAGACAGAGCCACTAGGATTTAATAAACCCAAGGTTTTTGGTCTGAGCATTTGAAAGAATTGGAAGGTCATTAAAGTAGATGAATAACACAAGAGAAGTTTCCTTTGAGAGAATAATTCAAGGCAGCACGTTCCAGGTGTAAAAGCACAAGACAAGGACCCAGAAGCTGGAGGAGAGAGACCCCAGGGGTGTTGAGAGTGTTTATGAGTTGCTTTTGGAAGAAAGGGCTTGAGCTGGGGGCTTGTGAGTAAGAGGATGTTCCAGACAGGTAATACACCATGAGTGAAAGCAGGGAGATGGCTGCCAGCAAGTGGAAAGGTGGCTATCGGCAGTGCTCTTTGTGAAGGAGGCTGGGGTGACTCCAGAGTGTGTGCAGGTGGGAGGGCAAGGGGATGTTCTTGATCAGGGAGACTGTGATTTTGTAGCACTCACTTGTTTCTCCTTCGATTATACACTAGTTTGTTGTTGTGGACCATCTAGTCAGAATCGACTCATAGCTGATTTTCCAGCAGATTTTAAGAGGCAGCAAGTTGCCTAAGAGGAGACTGACTGTCGTTAGCCCATGGAAGAGCTGATGGATTCGAACCATGTGCCTTGGGGTTGATAGCACAGTTCCTTACCACTAGGCCACCAGAGCTAATTGTTGTTGGTTCATGTTGTCAAGTCGACTACTACTCGTAGCTACCCCGTGCACAATGCCTCTGAACCTTGAACTATCCTGAGCCAACCTCATTGTCTCTGACACACCTGTCCTCATTACCCTAGTCACTGTGCCAAGCCATTTCATCCAGGGTCTTCCTCTCCTGCCCTGCTCCTCTCCTCTTCCAAGCATGATGTCCTTCTCCAAGGGCTGGTCCCTCCTGGCAACATGCCCAAAGTATGTGAGATGGAGCTTCAGAATCCTTGCCTCCAAGAAGCAATGTGGTTTCACCCTCTCCCAGGACAGACCTGTTTGTTCTCTCGGCAGTCCGTGGTGTATTCAGGACTACAATACAAAGGCATCAATACTTTTTCTAAAATCCTTACTCATTGCTCAGCTTGAATATGCATAGCAAGGGGTGATGGTGGTGAGGGAAATTGGAAGAATCTGTTCTGGAAAACAGTGTATTTGAATTATGTAAATAAACTAATATAATAATACTAAAAATATGCATGGCAAGGCATTGCAAAGACCATGGTCCGAATCAGGTTCACCTTAGTCTCTAGACTGATATCATTGCTCTTTAGTACTCTAGAGAGGTCGTTGACAGCAGATTTTCCCAGTGCAACTGATCCTTTGATTTCCTGACTGCTGATGCCAAGAAAGGGCCAACTAAAGGGGTGGGGGGAATAGAAGGAGAGAACTCAGTAATCCAATGAACATGGAGGCTGAGAGTAAAGACCCCACAATCTACCCTGGGAGGATAATAAAAAATATACACACAACACTATTGTTATTATGTATCATCGAGTCAGAACCAACCCATAGTTGACTATCCAGCAGGTTTTCAGAGGCGGTTAATCACACAGGAGGAGATTGCCCATCCTCCTGCAGAGCGTCTGGTGGATTCGAACCGTGCTCCTTCGGTATTGCAGCACAGCTTTTTGGCATTAGGCCACCAGAGCTCCCCATAATACTATTATCACAGGGAAAATGAACAATAAAACTTTAACATCATGAAATGTTCAGCCAGCATTCAAAGTTTCATGACTATTCTTATTAATCACACACACGTGTGCATATATTGTTACAAATTTTTTAAATAAGACCCATTAAAATTGCTTGATATATATCTTTCAAGTCTTTAAAATACATCCTTTATATCTTTTCTTTTCTTGAAAATGATTTATTTAAAGAAACTGAGTCATTTGTCCTATCTTGAAGATGATAGACTGCACACCAGGAAGTATATCTAGTGTACTTCTCTGTCCTTTGTGTTTTCTGAGTTTTGTTGTTTAGATCTGATGGGATGTCTCTCTCTCTCTTGCTTTGTGTTTTCACCTACTTTGTTCATACATTAGACATGTTACTTCACTGTTGTTAGGTGCTTTGGAGTTGAGCACAACTCATAGCTACTCTATAAAAAAAGGATCTGAACCCTGTTCTATCCTGCGCCATCCTCACACTTCCTGACACAACTACTGCCCATTGTAGCAGTCACCATGTCAATCCACCTGATTGAGGGTCTTCCTCTCCTTCACCAACCCTCTACCCTTCCAAGCATCATGTCCTTCTCCAAGGAATAGCCCCTCCTAGCAGCAACATGCCCAAAGTGTGTGAGGCAAAACTTCATCATCTTTGCCTCCAAAGAGCACTCTGGCTGTACCTTCTCCAAAACATTATCTATTTGTTCTCATGACCATTTATGGGATGTTCAGGGCTCATCTCAAACACCACAGCTCAAAGACATCAATTCTGTCATCCTTATTCACTGTCCAGCTCACAGCTTCATAACAAGTGATCAGAAGGATGGTGGGCTGAATCAGATGTACCTTAGTCCTCAAACTGATATCATTACTCCTCAATAATTTGGAAAGTCCTTAACTGCAGATTTTCCCAGTGCAGTGCATCACTTTATTTCCTGACTGCTGGTACCAAGGGTGTTAACTGTGGATCCAAGCCAGGTGAAACAGCTGACCATTTCCTGATTTTTCCATTATATCACATTTTCTGAATTTAAGGGGACTTTGATGGTGTAGCCTGTAGGGAGTTGTGGTGTTAACCCAAGGATCCTGGGTCTCTGGTGCTCTGAATCCATGAGCTGCTCAGTAGGAGAAAACTAAGATCATCTCTCCCTATGTGATTTACAGCCTTCCAAAGTCTCACTGGAGGATTAGCTGGGAGTCAGTTCTGACTTGATGGCAGTGAATGAGTGAATGAGCTTCTAAATTGATGAATTGGATCATTTGTCTAAAGTAAAACTCTACCTTTTCAACTATTCAGTCCTCTGTGATAGAATTCATATAGGGAAGCCAGAAGAATTGCCATTTTTATGCTGATGAGTTAGTTCCTAGTATTCCTCAATAATGCATTTTTATCTTTATTGTTTCCAATTTAATAATATTTAGTGTTTGTTTTTCCACTGTCATGGTTGTTCTTAGTGATTGTCAAGTAATATCATTTTTTGGCAACACTACAATTTCAAGGTGTCAAGTCTCTGGTCTTCCTTTTTCATTGTCCAATTTTCACAAACATATGACATAATTAAAAATATCCAGGCTTGGGTCAGCTGCACTTTATTCTTTAAACTGACCTCTTTGCTTTTCAGTACTTTGAAGAGGTCCTTAATGGATTTGCCTGTTGCAGTACGTCTTTTGATTTCCTGACCGCTGCTTCCATGTGTTAGTGTGGATCTGAGCGAAAAAAAAGTTTTGACAATTTGAATCTTTGCTCCAGTCATCATGATGCTACTTGTTGGTTCAGTTGTGAAAATGTTTTGTCTTTTTAATGTTTACTTTATTATTCACACTGAACAGTCTTTTATTTCCAGTCTAGTAATTCAACAGTCCATTCCTGGTGGCATATTCTTTCCAGACCAAAAAAAAAAAAGAATTACAAAGAAAAAATATCCTCAGTAATGATATTGTTGTTGATACTATTCACATTGTTAATCTGTAACTTTAGTGTAACCATTATAGGATAAAAGAAATGAGTTATTATACTGATGTTTTGGGAAGCCATCTGTTTTAAAATGGGGGAAAAAGGAAATATGTGGAAACTCTGAATTTAAGTAGAGTTTCTATGACTCTAAGTTTCTGACTTTAAATTATAAGAATCAGCAGAAACTCACGGGAGCTTCGGTGGCTTAGTGGTAAGGAGTGGCACTGCCAACCCAAAAGTATGCAGTTCAAATCTACCATCTGCTCTGTGGTAGAATGATGGCAATCACCTGCTATCTGACTGATGATGTGTCTCTGAAGACTCCGAGGTAGTGCAGATAGAAGTTGATTCCATCTCAATAGTACACAACAAACTAAAACAAAAGAAGTAGTTTTGTCTTCTGAAAAGGTTCAGGAACAGTAATAACCCAGTTGCAGTGAGCACCGCTAATAAGCATCACAATTCTGGTAAATGAAAAAAAATCTCTCCAGAGGAGCCGTGTTTCCTGGGAGAAACGGCTGATCCGGGTCAGGGGCAGGAAATGCTGAGATAATCCTGGATTAGCTTCTATTAGACAGGAGGAAGGCTTTCAGAGACGAATGGGGTGTGCCCAAATAGAAATGAATATTTTAAATTACTGTCATTAGGAACAAGAAAATGATGGCTGTATCTTCCATTGGCCATGGATAGGATGCAGTTGCAATAAGTTCAAGTTTTAAACACATCAGATAATTTGAAAAGAACTGATGCATGCAAACGAACTATGAGCTCCAATTATATTTTGTTTCTTAATTAACTCTCTTCATCTAAATCTATAGCCGCATTTTTTTTCCCAATTACAAACCATGGTGGTAAAATAATTTTTTAGATTTCCCTTGTAGTTGTTGACTAAAGGCATCAGCCTTGACATGAAATATAAAGTATCTTTTGTGAGCACCTTGTTGACATTTCAACAAGCAAAGAATTAATTCACAAGGTGGTTCCCTTTTCCTTTAATTGTGACACTGTATCAATTTTCCTTTCTAAAAAAATCACTTCAGATTTGTAAACTTAGGCTAGCATCTTTTCCCTATTGTTGTTGTTGTTGCCTCAGTTGAACCGACCATGACTCATTAAGACTCTGCAAACAATGGCTCTGAACCTCGGACTATTTTGAACCAACCTCACCATCTCTGATACACCTGCCCCCATTGCCACAGTCACTGCATCAATCCATCTCCTCCAGGGTCTCCCTCTCCTGCACTTACTCTCCACCCTTCCAAGCATGAAGTCCTTCTCCAAGGATTGGCCACTCCTTGGTGGGAATATCTTCACCTGTTATTGTACCATCTACCACTTTACCCATTCACAGAGTCAGGGTAAACAAACGAGGATTAATTGGTGACTTCATTAATATCTGGGTTCTCTTAGCTCTGGTTTGACCTCAGTTATTTCTTTGGTTTTGTTTTTTGAACCCACTAAAATATGTAGACCAGAGCTCTGATGGCCTAACGGTAAAGAGCTGCACTATTCACCCAAAGGCACCTGGTTTGAATCCACCCACAGCTCTGAGGGAGAAGGATGAGCAGTCTCCTTCCATGTGATTTGCTGCCTCTTAAAACCCACTGGAGGGTCAGTTATGGTTGGTTCCAACTCAGCCGTACACAGCAACAAAATATGTAGACAGTAGGAATCAGCCAAGACATCTTTGGGTTACAGATAGCAATGTGGTTCTGTCTATAGCACAGATCTCCACCGACTTCATTCCTAATACCCATTCTGTAACTTCTGAGGTGTTTCTGAAATGGATTTAAAAAAAAAATCACAGAAAAAAACCAACAACCTTCAAGAGATCTTTTCATCTGCTTCTTGCATTTTGTTTTTTGTTGCCTTTAAAAAAAAATCAACATGTCTGTATTTTCTATTATGAAATAATTTTGTGATTTTTTTCCTTTGAGATGTCTTGATTATTTTCAATGTCACTGCATTAGTGATGAAGTAGAGATGATATGAAGACTCATATCATTATTTCATGCCATTTCTTGCTGTCAGGTGTGGTCTCATTGGCTCCAGCAAAGAGTGACCCAGTCTAGTAGTTAGAAGCTGTGATGCCATCACAAAGGCACGTGGTTCGAATCTACCAGCAGCTCTAGCAAAAAGACGGGCAATCTCTTCCCATGCAATTGAACTGCCTCTGCAAACCGGCTGGATGGTCAGCTACAAGTCAGTTCGGACTTGACCGTTCACAACAAAAGCAACATGTGTGGCAGAGCAGAGCTCCTCGTCATCCTCACAATGGATGTTGTGCTTAAGTCTATTGCAATCTATGCATGAATCTGTCTAGTTAAAGGGCTTCGTCTTTGTCACTGACCCTCTGATTTTCCAAACATGCTGTCTTTACCCAAGACCGGCCCCTCCTAAAAACGTGCCCAAAGTGTGTGAAATGAAGTCTTGCGATCCTTGCTCCTAAAGAGCACTCTGACCTGCCGCTAAAATAAGCCCTGGTGACACAGTCACTGAAGTGTTGCACTGCTAACCACTAGGGCATGTGTCTCCAGGGATTCAAAACCACCAGCTCTTCCTGAGGACAAAGATTGGCGGTCTCCTCTCGTTAAGATTTACAGCCTCAGCATAATGCTGTCTAGCTACCTGCACGTTACGTGGTATATTTATAAGTCTTCACTCCCGAGTGCTGTGTAGTGCCGCGTAGTAGTCCATTGTGTGAAGGTAGCATAATTATTTAATCCAGTCATTTGTTAATGGGCATTTGGGCTGTTCCCAAGTTCTTGCTATTGTGAATAATTCAGTCTCACAAGGACACTGAATAAGCCCATTATTGTAAACATAGAAGAGTAACTAGTAAGACGTTTATAAATGTTCAAAGAGGGGAGGAGAGGTGGAGAGGAGATGTGGCTGGGGAGGGGGATGAGGGTGAGGAGGGGGATGAGGGTGAGGAGGGAGGATGAAGGTGAGAAAGAGTGAGAAATCCCTGTGGGAGTGGAAATAAAATAAAAATCTTTAAGCCCACAACATATATAAATTAAATATAAACAATTTTTTTTTAAATATGGAACGCTTCACGAATTTGCGTGTCATCCTTGCGCAGGGGCCATGCTAATCTTCTCTGTATCGTTCCAATTTTAGTATAGGTGCTGCCGAAGCGAGCACGTAAACAAATTTTTGTATCCAGGCAAAAAAAAAAAATTAAAACTATTTACAGCCTCAGAAAGCTACTGGACAGTTTCTCTGAGTCAGCCCCTCAAAGGTGGTGAGTTTGCAGCTCATTTCGCTTAGGGGGCAGCCATAGTTCAGTGGTAGAATTCTTGCCCTCTCTGCTGGAGATGCAAGTTTGATTCCTGGTCGTTGCCCCTCGTGCCTGGCTTCCACCTGGCTGTCCCTGGAAGATCCTGGGCTGTCCTGAGGTTGAACGTCTCACCGCAGAGCAGGAAGAAGTATTTGTGATCTGCTTCCAAAAACCACCCTGTGGGTCACAATGGTCTGATCTGAAAGACTGAGCATTTTTCCACTGCCGTATGCACAAGGTCCACACAAGCTGGTGGCTGACTTGAAGACAGTCAAAACAATAATGAATCTGGTATAAGAGATGCACTGCAAAGTGAACTGGGAGCAGGGGGAGGAATGGGGAAGGGAGGAGAAGGTGCAACAGTGAGTGAACAATAAACAATAAAATGAAGAAAACCAATGGTAAGTTCATTTTATGGTATTCCAGGAGACCACTACTCCCAGGTCATTAGGTGGAACTGGGGTGCAGTTAGAACTCTTGTAGCTGCTGTGGTCATGTGGTGAGTCTTAAGGTAACTCCACTGTCACAAACCCTGTGAAACTCTGGTGTTCTGAATTTGCCTCAGTAGCATTGCATTTAAACTTACACTTTAGGCTTTTAACTACTGAGCCATGTTTCAGGTTGAAAATGTGATTTTAAAATGACTGTATTTTTGAAGGGAGAAGGATGGGCAATTGCCTCCCGTGAGATTAACTGCCTCAGAAAACCCTCCAGAGGATCAGAACAACAACAACAACATATTTTTAAAAGGGAGATGAAATATAACAACCTGAACTTCTGTGGTTTTTGTGTTTGTGAGAAAAGTGTGCTCACAGTGAGAAGTGGTAAGACACCCAAAGATTCTGTTAACAGAGCATGGTGTGAGTGTGTGTGTGTGTGTGTGTGTGTGTGTGTGTGTGTGAGAGAGAGAGAGAGAGAGACAGAGACAGACAGAGACAGAGACAGACAGAGACAGAGAGAACGAGCGAGAGCAGGAACAGGAAGTTGGATTTGGGAGGTCCATTGGTTTTTATGTAGCCAAAGTGAAATTAAAGCTGGCTTCTAAACTGGCAAACAACTTTTTTGGTACATTTTAAGGACTTGCTAAGAAAATATCTGTGCTGCCTGCCAGTTCTAGGCTGTGGGCCTGTCTTTGCTGCGGTGACAGACTCGGTTCTGTTAACTAGGAACGTCAGCTTTCTCAGTAGCCAAGGGACCTGCATCTCTCATGGCTTGCACTGTTTTTCTCTTCTCTGCCTGCCTGCCTGCTGGGGAATCAGTTTTCACTCGTGTCTTATCTGTGTGTCAGAGCAGAACTGTGAATTATCAGTGGCTGATTTTTTTTAAGTTTTATTTTATATTGGTTTGCACACAAAATTTGTATACATTGTGTTTCACACTATCCTTCATTCACATTGTGTTTCTTTTTTAAAATAAAATGTTTAATTTTAACTGTCATTTTAACAAAAGTTTACAGAAAAGTTCGATTTTTATGAATTCATTGTTGCATATTTTACCCCCTCTCCCTCCTTTTCCCCTCCCCAAGTGGACTTTCCCCCCACTAGTTTATTTACAGAATTCTAATAAGAATTCTAACAAATTCTTTCCATTTCCCTCACTCCCCCCACCAAATTGTACAACCTCATTATTAATCTTCCCTTCCCCCTGCATATCCACATCCCTCCTCTTCCAGCCTCTCCCCACCCCTCCTGGACCGTTATACTCATTCTACAATAATGGTTTTATACAATATTTATCCTTATGGGACTGAGTTAGTTCACTCAGCATAATGTTCTCCAGTCCCTCCCAAGTTAGGTAACAATTTACAAAGTTATTGCTCCTGCGTGCTGCATAGTATTCCATTGTGTGAATTTACCAATCCATTCATTTGTGGTTGGACATTTGGGCTGTTTCCAAGTTCTTGTGATGATGAATAATGCTACTATGAACATAGGTGTACAAATCTCAGTTTGTGCCTCAGTTCTCATTTTCTCAAGGTATATTCCAAGTAGCTGAATAGCTGGGTCATATGGAATTTCTATGTTCAGCTTTTTGAGGAAGCTCCAAACTGCCTTCCAGAATGGTTGCACCATTTTACAACCCCACCAACAATGTATAAGAGTTGCTTAACTTTGCCACTCTTACTGGTGTGAGATGGTACCTCACTGTGGTTTTTATTTGCATCACTCTTATTGCCAGTGATTCTGAGCATTTTTTCATGTGTCTGTTTGCCATTTGAATATCTTCCTCTGTGAAAATTCTTTCCATGTCCTTTGCCCCTTTTGTAATTGGCTTATCAGTCTTTCTCTTGTGGAGGCCCAGGAGTATTCTCAAAAGTTAACTTTTGTTATAAGACTCTTGTCTGAGATAGAATTACCAAGTGTTTGTCCTCAGTCTGTAGGTCTTCTTTTCATCCTTTTGGAAAAAGTTTTTGATGTGCACAGAGATTTAATCTTTAGAAGGTCCCATGCATCAATTTTATCCTCTTTAGATCGTGCATTTCTGCTTGTATTTGGCAGTGCCTTTATACCTTGGACTAGTGCTTCTATTCATTGCCATTCATTGTATTTTATAAAATTTATTATCATTGAACTATGCCCACCATTACCCTGTTTTTCCAGATCCCCACCAGACCTTTCCCATTTCCTCTTCCACTCCCTCCACCCACAAAATTGTGCAGCCCTGCGATTTGGGGCAGGTGTGTGTGTGTGTGTGTGTGTGTGTGTGTGTGTATCTGGTGACAGCATGATCAAGAGACACCAGAAGGCTTTTTTTTCCTTTTATTTGTGCACATTACAAGTAAAATACTTTTTTGCTTTGCCATTTGCTTAAAATGCATCTTCAATTATAAAAATAATCCATGCTCATTGTTAAAACTTTAAAAAAATACAGAACTCTATAAAGTAAGGAATGGAAGTACTTCAATCTCCCCACACTTCTTGTCTTATCTCCTTCACTCTTAACCCCTCCTTGACGCTGTTGGAATAGAAATACATATGTCAATAGATAATTTTAACATAAAAAGAAATGCAAGATCATAGCATTTGATGACTTCCTTGTTTTCCACTTTTAGACAACTCTTTTGTTACCTGATTTACATCGAAGCATGTACTACACTTGAACCATTCCTTTATTCATTTACCCTTGATTTCAATTTTCACTGTGATAGAAAAGGCCCAGTGACCACCCTTTGTACTCTAGTCGCTGTGCACTCTGCCTATGTGGGGTCAAGTTCAAAGTGGAATTATGAAATCAATGAGCTTGTGCATTGGACAGTTGCTTCCGGATTACCTTCTAAATACACTCTTTATATTATATTTCTTCTCATAACAAGTGAGGGAGCTCTAGTGGCCTAGTGGTAAGTAGTTGTACTGCCGTTCTGGAGGCAGGCAGTTCTAATTCACTAGCTGCTGTGTGGGGGAAGGATGGACAGTTTCCTCCTGTGTGATTTGCTGCCTCTGGAAACCCACTGGAGAGTCAGCTATGGGTTGATTCAGACTCAATGATGTTCAATAATAACGAATGAGAATATTGTTCTACTCAGTCCTTATTGTAGTTGTTATTATTATTGTTATTCTTTAAAATTATAATGTTTCCTATCTGATAAGAGAAAATGATGCTTTATTATTAACTTAATTTGCAATGACATGCTTATTTGTAAGGGATTCTTTTCATCATTTATTAGCAGTGGTTCTCAACCTGGGGTAATTTTTTTTCTCCTTGGGGCATGGGCAATGTGTAAAAACATTCTTGATTATCGAAACTAAGAGGCTGCTAGTAGCATCTAATGGGCAGAGGCCAAGAGATGCTGCTGAGTATCTATCCTACACTGCAGAAAACAGCCCCTGTGAAAGGAATTATCTGGTCCAAAATGTTTGAGGTTCAAAAATCTGGTTTGTGGTCGCCTGAGTGTCTTCTATGAGTTTCTCGTTGTCTTTGGTATCTGTTACAGATATCTTGTCCCTGTCTTCAGCTGTTTAATCCGGTGTCTGATGTCTTTGGCTCTGTGTGGAATTGCAGCTGACTCAGAGTTATCTTCTCTCGGGTTTCTGAGGCTGTAAATATTGATGGAAGGGCTGCTTCTCTGTCTCTCATGACGTAGCTGCTGGAGTTGAACTGCCGATCTTTCAGCACGTTGATGTTTTAAATTTTCATATTGCTGCATCTAAATTTTCATTTTCTTTAAGGGATCATAGTGTTGTGCCAACACCTTTCCCTTTCAAGGTCACGCAAATTATTTTCCTGTTTTAGTCTAGGGAATTTTGTTTGTTTGTTTGTTTGTTTTTTCTGTGTCAATTTAAAAAAATAAAACAAAATCTAAAAATTTTCAGAAAGGAGAAAGTTCCAGTGTGAAAAACAGTGTATACAAACTTTGTAAGTAAACAAGTATAAAAGAAAAATTTTATTTCAATTAAAAAAACCCATTTTATAATTCACTAAAATAAAGTTTAGGTAGGAAACTAGTTATCCACTCACTCATTCATACAGATTTTGTCTTAAGATATTGATCATATGGAGGGGAGGGTGGTGGGTGGGGAGAAGGGTGCAACAATGAATGAATGGAATTCCCAAATCTCTGTAGACGTTCACTGAAATGAAAAATAAATAAATAAAGATATTGATCATATAGTTCCCACATTGTAACAGCACTTTTCCAACTTCTTCTTTATGGCTCTCATTTCCATCCATCCTTCTATCCAACACCTTTCTGGGAAAATACTGCTTTTTTATTTTGCATAATTAATAGTTCTAAGGAGTGAGTACTTTCATAGTGTTATTGTTCACTTTATTTCTTTTGTCTACCGAAAAGTTGAAAGTTGAGCTATGGGGTAAGTTACATTGAACCTCAAGGGGTATATTTTATTTTGGTATTTTCATAGTTTCATTTATTTTAATGTTAGTTGTATGCTCTATCGATAATTTATTTTTATGTGGTTGTGTCAAAATTGTAATAACTCTTTAATTAAAAGCATTTCCTCTCCAAATCTATAAGCATGATTGTTACTTTAGGAAGGTGAACCAGGATTATCCAATGACACTCTTAAAGATGTCTTCAGTAGAGGAAAACTAAGGAGTGAAGGGACAAAATCAAGAAGCTGGACTATATGAGGAAGAATGTGCAATCAGAATTGGAGAAAAACTCATTAACAACCTGTATAATGCAGATGACAGGGAGCACTTGTGGCCTAGTGGCAAGAAGCTGTGCTACAAATCCCAAAGACACACAGTTCGAATCCACCAGTTACTCCATGGGAGGAGGATGGGCAATCTCCTCCTGTGTGATTAACTGCTATGGGATGGTTCCAACTTAATAGTACACAACAACAACATTGCAGACGACAACTTTACTTGCAGAAAGTGAAGAAGACTTGAAATGCTTACAGTAGAGTATTGAAGACTTCAACCATCAATAGGGGTTACACCTCAACATCAAGAAAACAAAAGTCCTCACCACTGGACCAATAGACAACGTCATGATGGATGGAAAAAAGATTGACGTTGTCAATGACTTTACTTGAATACACAGTCAACATCCATGAAAACAACAGTCAAGAAATCAAAAGACATGTGTTGGAGAAATCTGCTGTCAAGACCCTCTGTAAAGTGCTTAAGAGCAAGGATGTCAGTTTAAGGACTAATGTGTGCCTGATCCAAGCCATGGCATTTTCAATTGTTACTTAAGCTTCTGAAAGTTGGACAATGAATAAAGAAGAACCAATAAGAGAGTCAATGGCTTTGAAGTGTGGTGTTAAGGAGTAGTGAATATACCATGGATTGCCAAAAGGACAGACAAATCTGTTTTGAAGAAAGTACAACCAGAGAGCTCCTTAGAGGCAAGGAAGGTGAAACTTATGTCTTGTTGACTTTGGACATGTTGTCAGAAGGAACGCTTGAAGAGAAGCATCATGCTGGGTAAGGTGGAGGATTAGCGAAAGAGGAAGACCCTTAACAAGATGGATTGACACAGCGACAACCCAGTGGGCTTGAGTATAACAGAGACAGTGATGACGATGACGATGATGATGATGATGATGCAGGTGAAGGCAAGGTTCAGATCTACAGTTCACAGGATTACAATGAGTTGTAGTTGACCCAACAGCCCTAAACAATAACAGTGGTGCCTTCAAAGAGTCCTGGTAGTATAGTGTAAAGAAGGGACATCAGGCTAAGAAAAGTGGAGGGTCAGAGAAAGAGAGGAAGACCTTCCACAGGATGGGATGATATAGAGACTTCAACAATGGACTTGAATATCAGAGATAAGAATGACACAGGGTAGGGCAAAGTTCAGATCTGTTGTTTATAAGGTCACTGTGCATCATAGTTAATTCGATGACATTTTTTAGGTTTCTTAACCTAAACAATTGGTGATCTGAATCCCCCAGATGAGTCACAGGAAAAAGTTGAGGGAGTCTGCATTTGTAAAAAATTCACAGCCTGAATTTGGGGGGTGGGGAGGGGCAGGGAGCAAAGTGCAACAATGAATGACTGGAAACCCTAAGTCTTTGTAAACTTTCATTAATTAAAAAAAAAATTTAGAAAAAGAACAGTAAAAAAAAAAATCACAGCCTCGGAAGCCCTATGGGACATGTGTTGGAAAAATCTGCTTTCTCATTGGCCCTATAGACTCTCTATGGATTAAAAAAAATTCTCAACAGGAATGATTTACTGGTAACTTGGTTATCCTATGGGATCTGACTTCACAACATGTTTCCAATTTATTCCTGACTTGTCACCTTTTTCAGAAGGCCTTTCTGGATTCCTGAGTTGAATATTAAACTTGTTGTTGCTGTGTGCCTTAGAGTTGGAACAGAGACAGTTAAGCACACGTGAGAAAATTGCCCATCTTTCTTCTGCAGAGCAACCGGTGGCCTCGAACTTTATGCCTTTGAGATTGCAGTGCAGTTTTTTAGCACTTGGCCACCAGAGCTCCCTAGTTTAAGTGAAGCTTACACCTTTGATTTCTCAGGCCTCTTTATGTTCAGTCATGTTTCTTGTTCTACTTAGTTGTTTGTGTATTTCCTGAAGAAATATCCTCCACCTGACAAGCTGGTCTGCTTCTAGAAGGCAGTTTGGGTGCCCCACTTCAGTATCTCCTGCACACAGCTGTTGTTGGTGCTCAAGATACATTTCTCTCAATAACTGAGAATGTGCTGTCATTCTCAGAGCCTTGGGGCGCATGAGAAGTGGGCTAAATGCTGCGAGTGGGGGACATAAGTATTTGGGGTCTTTTTGTTGCTATTTTGAAAGAAAGGGGATCTGAGAAGAGGACAGTGAAGGATGTTGTGAAAGCGAATGCAATGAGGAAAAAGCCAAGTCTGACTTTCATTAACTTCACAAAGGAGAACTGTCCCCATCAATAACATCTAGTATATAAAACAGATACAGCAGTAAGATAAAATCCCGATGCTGCAGCACTTAATACTATCAACCACAGGGTCTGATATTCATTGCAAAAGTTGTGGGGTTTATTAAGGAAATAGGTTGAAGGGCGGCAAGTGAAGGCAAAGGATATCGTATTGAGTCCAGCAACACAAATAAACCTCTGCTTACTTGGATCCACAATCAACACATGTGGCAGCAGCAGTCAGGAAATCGAAAGATGTGTTGCATTGGAGAAATCTGCTGTCAAGAACCTCTCCAAAGTTCTAAAGAGCAAAGATGTTGGTTTAAAGACTAAAGGGTACCTAATTGAAGCCCAGGTATTTTCAGTTGCCTTCTACTCATCTGAAAGTTGGATAACGAATACAGATGACAGAAGAAGAATCAATGCCTTTGAGTGGTGTTTCAAAAGGTGTCCCAGGTAACCCATCAATTGCCAAAAGAATAAATAAGTCTGTCTTGGAGAACTCACAGCCAGGGTGTCCTTAAAGGCAGGAATGATGCAACTTCCTCTCACATCCTTTTTGCATGCTTTCAGGAGGGACTGTTATTTGGAAAGGGACATAATTCTAGGAAAGGTGGAAGGCCAGAGAAAGCGAGGGAGACCCTCAACATGATGGTTGACATAGTGACTTCAACAATGGGCTTGAGTATATCAGAGATGATAAGGAGAGTAAGGGATAGGGCAAAGTTCAGGTCTGTTCTTTACAGGGTCACTGTGAGCTGTAGTTAGTTCGATGGCACCTAAAATCACCTTTCTGCAGCGCATCTCCAGCAGGCACTGATATTCAACTAGCACTGGTGCCAGACAGGAAACTTGTTTTCCAGCTCTGCGTTAGCAACCTCTCATTGTTATCAAGATTTTCGCCAGGTTTTCTGGCCCCAGAAAATGTTGAGAGCCTGTTCTCCCGAAAGGCAGAGGTGTGGGTGGGCACACTGTCTCTTAATTCTGATTCTACCAGGCACTAGTTTTGTTGGGTGCATTTTTCCCCCCTCAAGGACTTGAGATTTTCTCAATAGCAACATGCTGTTGGAGGTCCCTGGGCCTGTGTTTTTGGTAAGGAAATGAAAGCAATTAATGGGCTTATCTGATGAAAAGTTATGCTGCTAATGATTTATTAATTATCGTGAGTCTTATCTTTCCGCTTCTTATTAATCAAAGATGTCTCAGAGTTCTCTGGGCCCCACATGAGGGGGACAGACGTAGCTGCTGCCTCAGGGTGGAAACACATGGGCTCCAGTCAAGAGCAGGTGTCTCTTCCTTTATCCATCTCCAGACAATTCTTCAAGTTCAATGTCTCAGGACTGAAGACAAGGGGAGCTGAGGGGTGCTCCCATGGGTGAACGCCCACTGTGTGCCAGGCGTTGTGGCGATTACTTGCCATTCAGAGCTTCATTTCTTATCTGCAAGTGGGAGCTTTCATCCTTATTTTTTTTTCAAATAAAAAAAATGCAAACAAATTGAAGCCATTAGAGTTTAAGGAGTTTGAGCAAATTATACAGTTGGGAAAAGAGAAGCTGGAGTCTAACCCCAGGAGGAAGCGATGGCTCAGTGGTAGAAGTTCCCCTTCCACATGGAAGATGTGATTAGATTCCTCACCAATGCATTTTAATGCTCAACTACCACAATCCTTTATTAGAAGGCTGTGTGTTGGTCTGTTGCTGAACAGGTTTCAGTGGAACCTGCAGACTAAGGAAGATTGGAAAGAAAAGTCTGGAAATCTACTGATAATAAGCTTTTGAAAATCTTATAGATTGCAAAGGACCTATAGGGTTTTAATGGCTATCTCTGTGCACAATTTCATCATGAGTTGGCGTCAACAGCAAATAGCGTGACAGACCTCAGAGTGAATCCTTTAACTGGGAAGAAAAAATTTAGAAAATAATTTTATTATTGTCAGGTGCCATCAAGTTGTCTATAATTAATAACAACACTATTGCAAAAGGAGCAGACAAGGTGAGGGTGACTGAGTCTGACTTTTTTCTACCTGCTTCTTTTTTAAATTTTTTTTAGTAATTATTAATTTTAATGAAAATTCACAGAGACTTTGGATTTCCCTTCATTCATTGTTGCACTTTTCTCCCTGCCCACCCCTCCCCCACAGTTCAATCTTCTCTTTGAAAAGTAAAAGAAAAATTCTTTCACTGTTATACAATCCTCCCCCAGGTCCACTCCACTGTGCAGCCTTCATTCTGGACTCCTGTCATAGCAATAATACCTAATCACATATCACTTTTAAACAGTTTCCTCCCTCATCTGTTTCTACTTCTTAAAGGTAAACTTTTCCCGTGAAGGATATCCACAGTACTAAACAAATAGCTACATGGTCAGACATGTCACCCTACAAGCTCGTGCAGCTATTTCTACCAATAATTGGACCCAATGTTCTTTGCCCCTTGACTCACAGACTTTACTCATGGTTGTTAGGAAAATAGGTTGGAAAGTGGAGGAGGAAAATACCACCACACAATGCAACTCCAGGTTTTGTTTTTTTTAATTTGTTTGTTTGTTTTTTGCAACTCCAGGTTTTAAACCACTAGTCCCATGCCAGATTAACAAGGCACAATTCTTCCATTAGTTAAAGTCCAGGTTTGGTACAAACACACAAATACAAGAAGCCTCTGATTTCCTTAATCATCCAGCAAGCTTTATCTTAGAGCAGTTACAAGTCAGTTTTTCCTTCAATCATCTAGCAAATAAAACCTTAAACTGTCGCCCCTTCTCCAAGATTCCTCTGGTTATATCTTGCCACAGTTACTTCATAGCAGTGCCACAGTCTCTTCACTGTCTTCACCATTGTAATTGCTGTTTTTCCAGTGTGGAAAGTGATCTCTTATTTTGGTCTCACAGCTGTTGATGAATATAAGACCATATGTCCACAGTTAAGGTAGCTGAAGACCATGTCCCCAATGGGGACTAATGCAATGACTAAAAAAAGGACAATTTTCAAGGGTTTGTAGACCTCATTGATGAAGAACATATCTCAATCTTGCCCTATCTTGCACAATCTTCACCAACTCTGATATATTCGAGTCTATTAGTACACTTGAGCCCACAGTCACTTTATCAGCACCTTGAAGGTCTTCATCTCTTTCTTTGACCTTCTGTCTTTGCCCGCATGATGCTCCCTTCCAAGGAGTGACGCCTCCTAACAACATGTCTAAAGGATATAAAATGAACTTTAACTTTCCTTGCCTCTGAGGAGCCCCATGATTGTATGTACTTTTGCCAAGAGAGACATTTTTGTTCTTTTAGCAGTTCGTTAAATACTCAGGATTCTTCAGCAAAACCACAACTCCAAGGCATCAGTTTTCTTCTGTCATCCTTATTCATTGTCTAACTTTCAAATGCCCTGAAAGCAGTTGAAAAGACCAGGGCTTGAGTAAGGTGCACCTTTACCTTTAAACTTTAAACCTTTAACCTTTAAACTGATACCTTGCTCTGGCACTCTGGGGACATTCTTGACAGCCAATTTCCTCAATATAATACATTTTTCTTATTTCCTATTTTTACCGTATGTGGTGTTTGTGGATCTAAGTAAAATGAAATAACCAAAAACTTCCATTCTTCTCCCTGCCCATCATGATATTGTCTATTGGTCTAGTGAAAATTTTTGTTTTCTTCATGTTGAAATGTAATCCATGTGGAAGGGGTTTGATCTTCTGCAGTAAGCCCTTTAGGTCTTCTTCACTTTCAGCAAGTAAGATTGTTTCATCTCCACAATGCAAGATGTAGATGAGTCTTTCTCCAATCCTGGTGCCACATTCTTCTTCAGATACTACAGCTTCTCTAATGATCTGTTGAGCATTCAGATTGAATAGATGTCGAGAAATTATAAAACCCTGAAACACATTTTTTTGGAATTTTTAAACCACGCAGAATTCTTTTGTTTAAACAGCAGCTTCTTAGTCTAAGCATAGGCTTTGCATGAGCATAATTAAATGCTCTGAGATTCCCATTTTTCTCAATGTGAGCCATAATTTGTACGATCCACACAGGCAAATGCTTTTGCATAGTGAATAAAATACAAATAAGCACCCTTCTTATATTCTTTGCTTTCAGCCAAGATCTATCCAGCATTAGCAATGATATCATTTGTTCCTTGACTTCTTCTAAATCCAGCTTGAATGCTGATATCCTGTTTCAGCCATTTTTAAGTACTCTTCAGCAAGATTTTGCTTGCATGTGGTATTAATGACATTGTTTGATACTTCCACATTCTATTAGATCGCCTTTGGGGAGAATGGGAGCAAACAGGGATTTCTTCTAGTCAGTTGACATTTGCTGTCATCTTGCCATAGACCCATTATCTTGTCAGGGCTACATGTGTTTGTTGTTGTTGTTAGCTGCCGTCCATCCAAGTAGAACCCATAGCAACCCTACGACCAACAGATCTGAACCCTGACATATCCTGTGCCGTCCTCACACTTCCTGATACAGAAGAGCCCTTGTGGCAGTCACTGTGTTAATCCACCTGGTTGAGGGTCATCCTCTCATTTGCCCACCTTCTACCTTTCTGAGCATCATGTCCTTCTCCAGGGAATAGACTCTCTGAGCAACATGCCCAAAGTATGTGAGATGAAGTCTCATCATCCTTGCCTCCAAAGAGTACTCTGACTGCACCCTTTCCAAGACAAATATCTTTGTTATTTTGCCCATCCGTGGGAAGTTCATGGCTCTTCTCTAACACCACAGTTTGAAGGCATCAATTCTTCTTCTGTCATCCCTATTTGCTGTCCAGCTCTCAGATGCATAGCAAGTAATCAGAAAGACCATGGCCTGAATCAGACACACCTCAGTCCTCAAACTGACATTATTACCTTACTCCTCAGTCATTTGGAGAGATCCTAGACAGCAGACTTCCCCAATGCAATATGCCTTTTAATTTCCTGGCTGCTGGTACCAAGAGTGTTGATTGTGGAGTTAAGCAAACTGAAGTTGTTAACAATCTCAATCTTTTCACCATCTCTCATGATGCTGCCAATTGGTCCAGTGGTGAGAATCTTTGTTTTCTCTATGTTGAGCTTCAATCCATAAGGAAGGCTGCAATTCTTGACCTTCTACAGCACATGCCTCAGGTCCTCCTCAGTTTTGGCAAGCAAGGTTGACACAAGTTGTTGATGAGTCTTTCTCCAATCCTGAAGCCACAGAAGAGCCTGTAGGTAGGTTAAAACCTCCAAACATTAGGCTACAATTGACCATTTAATGCTTTGAGCCCTCTAGCTGTCTTAGGCTTGCTTTTATAGCTCCAGTTGAAGTGTGTGTGTGTGTGTGTGTGTGTGTGTGTGTGTGTGTGTGTGT
>NW_006400031.1:3132992-3162290 GCF_000299155.1 Elephantulus edwardii | reverse complement strand
TGTGTGTGTGTGTGTGTGTGTGTGTGTGTAGTGACAATAAGTCCCTTAACCTCCCTAAGCCCCAGTTCCTCAAGCCCTCTCCCTCTCTGCACTCGTGAGTTCAGGGAACCCAGCTTCCTGTGGAGCTGGAAGGAAGGGGTGCTGTCTGCTGTGTGTGCGAGTGGACTGATGTGAGAATGGCGGCCGTCACCAGACCCAGCCTGAGCTCTGTGTGACACAGTCTGCTCCAGAACACCAGAATATACAGAGCAGGTGGGACAGGGATCTTGTGGTATCTCATGGTGGATGCTGTCCTTGCAGAGAAGGGGCTCCTTCTCCACAAAGATCATCCTCTGATGTTTAACAAAGGGGCTTCTTGTTGTGTGACATCAAGTTGGAATCAACCCATAGTTGACCCTCCAATGGGTTTTCAAAGGCAATTAAATGCATGGTAGGAGATTGCCTGTCCTTTCACAAACCAGCGGGTTCATCTGAAGTGTGTACCTTTGGGATTGCAGCACAGCTTCTGAAATCATTTCCATTGTGCGTTCTTGTTTTGAGTCAAGAAAATTCATTTATGAAACACTTGCTAGCAACTGGTGTTTTATCCTCACAACAAAACAGGTACTTGTAAGTTCACTTCGCAGGTGAAGAAACGGAAACCCCCACAGGTTAAATAACTGGAAAAGAAGTTGGCAGTGTTAGGGTTTGAACCCAGACCTGTCCCATTTCGGAGTGTTTGCTCCTATCCTCCATGCCATCTGCAGGGAATATCTGTGGCCTGTAAACACTGTTTACTATCACTCAGAGAGCACCTCTTCTGTTGATGCTTTAGCTTTCTCTGTCAGGACCTGCAGAAGCACTCAGTGTAGCATCTCCCTGCCCCTAATACATTTACTGTCAAGGAACCTTGGGGTGCCCTGGTCAGGAGCAAAGGGATTGACTAACTTCCTTCCAAGATGTAGTTACAGTTATAAGACGCCACTCCTTCCCAGAAGGGTTGCATTGTTCAGGAAAAATCTGAAGACTATGCTGAATGGAAGAGAAAGATAGTTCACGGGTGGATTTCCAGGAAGCACAGTAGATAGAGCATGGATACACAAGTCCCTCTATCCCTTGGAGAAGGACATCATACTTGGAAAGGTGGAGGGTTGGCGAAAGAGAGGAAGACCCTCAACCAGGTAGATTGACACAGTGACTGCTGCTGTGGGTTCTAGTGTGTCAGGAGGTGTGAGGATGGAGCAGTGTAAGACAGGGTTCAGAGCTGTTGTTTATAGTGTTGCTGTGAGTTGTACTCAACTTGATGGCCGCTAACAACAACAGAAGTTAGAAGATCATGGGACTCAGATGACTCCATCACACTCCATCTTCAAGGGAAGCTTATCTTTTCATGATGAGTTTGTTTCCTTTGACTAGGTCTTGGGGACTGGCTACTATTCCTTCTCTATCTAGATTTCTCATGGCGATTAGATCATCATCTTTGGTGGGGTGTTGTCATCGAGTCAGAACAAACTCACAGACGACCCTCCATTGGATCTCTGGTGCAGTAAATGGCACAGGAAAGTCTTTCTCATGAGAACCCGCTGGTGGATCTCCACGCTGCCTCTGGGTTAACAGTGCAACTCCCTGTCCCCAGCTCTTTTGCAGACATCACAGTTAATGAATAAGAAATGGCATGGAAAAGTCAAAACATCCTAGCCTTGGCTTCTGCCTGAGATTCTGGTAGACCCAGACAGTGAACAGTGTCTCTCTGGGCTTTAGTGTCTTAATGTGTAAAATGTGTGTTGGACGAGGTATCACTAGAGAGTTAGCTGGCAATCATCCAGTCAGATTGGCCTTAACAGGGAAGAGAATGGCACTGGTTAACATAAGAAGCCCAGCGTAACTTTGCATCATGCACGGTTGAGTTTCCATGTGGCACCAGGGACCAGTCTTCCTGTGTGTCCACTCTGTTTTTTTTGAGAGAACTGCCAGAGAAGAGAATGCTCCAGGAGAAGTTTTGGAATTAGTTTTGTTTACTCTGCTATGATTATCTATCTTGGAACCAAATGCTATATAACCGGGGATGGAATATGTGAGGGACCAAGCTTAGCTCATGTAGCCTCTACTAGATGCAAGTGGGCTGAGAAGGTGCATTGAGATGAAGCGTTGTTCCCATCCAAACCACACGACCTGATGGGAAAGCACGTTTTGTCCTTTTTGATTGAGATATTTCATTCAACATAATGTCCTCCACGATCACCCAGGTTATGTAATATTTTAAGAGTTTCTTGTTTTTCAGTGTTGTGTAGTATTCCATTGTGTGAATATATCGGAGTTGTTCCTATCCATTCATTTGTTGAGGGGCACTTGGGTGAGTTGTGACATGGGGATTGGGCGAAACTAAGAAAAGATGGGATAAAGAACAGATGAACGAAATAACTGTTTAAAAGGAATGTACAACTAGGCAGTTCTTGTATGACACCAGTTCAGAATAAGAGGTGCAGAGTAAAGTCAGCTGGGGAGGAAGGAAATGATGCAACAATGGGTGATTTTTTTTTCTTTTAAAGTGAACAGAGGGGGTTAGGGAAGAAACTGTGCAACCATAAATGAATGGAAATTCAACTTTTCTATAAACGTTTGTTAAATTTACAATAAAATATGAGCACGGGGGGGGGGGATCCTTAAAAACCACTAAAAAATTATCCTGTAGAACAGAATCCTGCACTGACACAGGAGACTCCCCAGAGCTGAATGATGGTTGGTTCAAGTGCTGAGTCACCACCTACCCGCTAGGCTGTCAGTCTTGGCACTGGGGAGGAATTTAAGAAAATCTAGAAATAGTGACATATTTTCCAAAATTTACCTGAAGGCCTAGTATATTACTTTTGTCTGCATAAGTATTGAGACTTTCACGTACGTTTTCATTTTGATTAAAAAGAAACTACTCATTAAAGAATAAGAGGCCAACCTGGAAAGCACTGGAATATCTTCTGTTCAAGGTTTCCATTTAGAAGTTTCCAGGTAAAAAAATTAAAAAAAAAAAATTAAAAAATTAAAAAAAAAGAAGTTTCCAGGTGTCTACACACAGCATGAGTAATAGTCTCCAATTGTTGTTGTTGTTGTTGTGTGCCATTGAGTCAGAACTGGCCCATAGCTGACCCCCAGGCTGATTTTCAGAGGTAGATAATCTCGGAACAGCTGGTGGATTTGAACTGTGTGACTTTGGGATTGCAGTAGTCTTGCTACTAGGCCACCAGAGCTCCCCTTTCTCCAATCAGGGGCATATTGTCACGTCCCAGTTTCAATAGTAAATTGTCAGTTCTATTTTGCTCACCTCTTACTCTGTCTTGTGCTTCCTCTCAAATGATCCTGCAGGATTTATCAAAATCGCTACTGCAGGAGAGTTAAGTCTGCAGTTCCTCCACCCTCAGGGGCCCACCTGTTTCAAATTTTGAAGTATCCTTACAGATGCAAAAGAAGTGTCACTGTGACTTGTAGCCAAGAACAAACCAGATACTGATTCTTGCATTTCATCAGCCTGACTGCTGGGTTCCCCAGAGTTGGAGGTACTTAGCCATGCCATTTCCTGCTTTGAATAATGTGAGGTCCCTCCCTCCCTCCTTCCCATAAAAGAGAGTGCAAGTGATGGCTGCTTCCCACATTTGAAGGTCAAAAGCAAGAGTACAGATGGAGGTCCTTATACCACATGTCTGAATATGTATAAGTCATAAGTCACGCTAGGCAGAGTTGAATAGGCTTCTTGCCTGCTGCCTTGACAAATACACCTTTGTAATCACCTGAGAGACTGGATTTAAATTTAGAATTCTGCAAGTCCTCAGAAGTCTACACTGGAACTTGGTTGTGTGAAGTGAGCCAGCCTTCAAAGCACAGCCCATCTCTGTTCTCTTTCCACTCAGACTTGGCCCTGATCTATGCAGCGTTCTCACATACACACACGTGGACACCTGGCCACTGTCCAAGCTCTGGATTCACCTTTCCCCAAGCAGCTGCCCTTGGCCATCTCCTGTGCCAAGTGGCTCAGTTTGCATTTGAAAGGAAAGAGCAGGGAAGAAGGTCTTAGAGACCCAGGCAGGAGGCACAAAGAATTCTAGAGCCCTGGGCACACAGAGCAAAGTATACAAAGGGCTTGTGTATGGGTGCTGAAGTTGTCTTTGCCTTGTGGAACGTTTACCCTGGGAGCTGGAGTATAATCAGAGAAGGCCAGAGCAGAGCCTCTAGGGTATGAGGTCCAAGGCAGGAGTTCAATTTTCCTGGGCACTAACGTGGGTGTCGATGGAGAAAACCCAGGAGAATTGTCAGTTTGGGAAATTGACCACTCCCTCAGTTACTTACAAATGCCCTCAGTTTGGGTGTATATTTGGAATTTTAGGAGCCCTTGGTAGCATAGTGCATTACGCATTACTCTGCTAGTCAAAAGGTCACTGGTTCCAGTCTACCAGGGGCTCTGAGGGAGAAAGATGGGCCGTTTCCTCCTACACATTTTTTCACACTTGGTATGGAGACTCACCACCACTTGGAACCAATCTGGCAGTGGGTTGAATACGTAGTCAGATCTCACCTAGCTGCTAACAACAGCAGTTTAGGCAGTCAACGCAGGGAAATTCTAGAACAACTTCAAACTGCCGCTGCCCCCAAGCTGTTTCTGGGGGCCATCCTTTAGAAATAAAAAAAGAGAATATACCATTTGACCCAGCAATTCCACTCCTGGGGCTATACCCCAAAGAAACCATAACCGCCACCCAAGCAGATATATGCACACCCATGTTTAAGTGGCTTTGCTCACAATAGCAAAGAGTTGGGAACAACCTAAGTGCCCATCAACAAACAAATGAATAGAAAAGCTCTGGTATATTCACACAATGGAATACCACGCTGAATTGAAAAACAAGGAACTCATGCAATATTATTAAAAATGAATGACCCTGGAGGACATTATGATGAGTGAAATATCTCAATCACAAAAGGACAAATACTGCATAGTGCTACTGTTGTAAAACGGGACTGACATAGGGGTTGGGAGGAAGACTGAGAAAGATGGGATAAATTATGTATACTGCATTGAAACAGATGAGAGAGAGAACTGTTTAAAAGGTATATATGATTAGGTATTATTGTCACAACTTGAGTCCAGAACAAAGGCTCCATAGTGGAGTGGACTTGGGGGGAGGGATTGCATAACAATGAAATAATTTGTCTTTTACTTTTCAAAAAAAGGAACTGGAGGGGAGAGGTGGGCAGGGAGAAAACTGCAACAATAAATGAATGACAAGCCACAGTCTCTATGAATTTTCATTAAAATTAATAATAATAATAAACTAAAAAGAAAAGAAATCCAGTTCACAGCGTCAGAAGAGCCGTAGTTGGCACTCACTGCTTTCAGCCAAGATTAATCTGATATCAACAGTAATATCCACTGTGCCACAGCCTCTTCTGAATCCAGCTGTAATTTCTGGCAGTTGCCTGTTGAGGTACTTATGGTTACAGTAATTTTAAAATAAACTTCATTAAGATTTCACTTGCATGAATATGAATAACATTGTTGGATAATTTCCATATCCTACTGGATCAATTTTTCTGGGGGCGGGGGGATGGGAGCAAATACAGGTCTCTTCCTGTCATCGACTAAGAAGCAGTTGTCCAAACAGAATAAAGAGAACACAGCATGATCGAAAATCAGAAAAAGTGTGTATCAGGGTTGAATACTTTCTATCTGTTCAATTTATATGGTGAACAAATCATTTGAAGAGCTGGACTCTATGAAGAAAATAGTGGAGCAGGTTGGGGGAAGACTGATCAATAAGTTGTATTATGCAGGAGCTATAACTTTGCTTGGAGGAAGC
This sequence comes from Elephantulus edwardii, assembly GCF_000299155.1. Taxonomy (NCBI): domain Eukaryota; kingdom Metazoa; phylum Chordata; class Mammalia; order Macroscelidea; family Macroscelididae; genus Elephantulus; species Elephantulus edwardii. The sequence goes on along the minus strand of NW_006400031.1, from coordinate 3,156,468 downwards.
CAAGAAAACTTGAAGCACCTACTGCAGAAAATCATACACTACAGTCTTCAATGTGGATATATTACATCTCAACATCAAGAACAAAAAATCCTCACTACTGAACCAACAGGCAACATCATGTTGTTGTTGTTTTGTTCTATCCAGTTGCTGGTGATTCAAAGTGACCATACGTACAATAGCCCTGAACTCTGCTCTGTCCTGAGCTAGTCTATCTCCAACACACCTACCCCCATTATCCCAGTTACTGTGTCAATCAATCTCATCTAGACTCTTCCTCTCCCATGTTGTCCCTCTCTGAGTGCCTTCAGAGGCGTTCAGAGCATGATGTCCTTCTCCAGGGACTGGTCCCTCCTGGACACATATCTAAATATTATGAGAAGGAACTTCAAAAATCCTCACCTCCAAAGAGCAGCCTGATTTCACCCTTTCAAGGATAAACCTGTTTGTTCTCTTGGTGGTCTGTGGTATGTTCAATAATCTTCTCCAGGACAACAGTTCAAAGGTGTCAATTTTTCTTCTGTCATCCTTGAACATTGTTCATCTCTCTGATGGATAGAAAGTAACTGGGAAGACCATGACCAGGATCAGGCACACCTTAGTCTCCAGATTGACATTGTTGTTCTTCAGTACTTTTGAGAGGTCCCTGACAGCTGCCTTCCCCAAAGCAATTAATCTGTTGATTTTCTAACTACTAGTGCCAAGAGTGTTGATTGTGGAGCTGAGCAAGCTATAATTATTAACAATTTCAACCTCTTTTCCATCTATCATGGTGCTGCCAATTCGCCCAGGGTGAGAATCTTTGTTTTCTTAATATTAAGCTTCCATCCATACTGAAGACTGCAGTCATTCTACTCAGATCCAAAATCAGTATCGATGGTAACAGCAGTAAATACATCAAGAGATGTATTGCTGGGGGGAAATCTGGTGTTAAGGACCTCTTTAAAATGCTGAAGAGCAAGACCGTCACTGCTTCCTGTGCACCTGAAAATTGGATGATAAATAAGGATGATAGAAGAAGGATTGATGCCTTTGACTGATGGTGTTGGAGTATTAAATATACTATGGACTGTAAAAAGGACAAAGAAATCTGTCTTGAAGGAAGTACAATAGAGTATTCTTTAAAGATGAGGATGGTGGACCTTTGTCTCTCTTGTTGTTGTTGTTGTTGTTATGTGCCGTTGAGTCACTTGCAACTCATAGCGACCCTATGTACAACAGCCCTAAACCCTGCTCTATCCTGTGCCAATCGCATTGCCTCTGACACACCCATCCCGATTACCCCAGTCACTGAATCAATCCACCTCATTAGGAGGGCCTTCCCTGCTACACCATCCCTCCATCCTCCCAAGCATGACGTCCCTCTCCAAGGACCGGTCCCTCCTTACAACATGTCCAAAGTATGCCAGACGAAGCCCCAGAATCCTTACCTCTAAGGAGCAGCCTGGTTTAACCCTCTCCAGGATGAATCTGTTTGTTTTCTTAGCAGTCCACGGTACATTCAGTACTCTTCTCCAGCATCACAGCTCAAAGGCATCAATTCTCCTTAGGGCATATTTTTAGGAGAAATCAATCTTTGGAGAGAGACATCATGCCAGGAAAGGTGGAGGGTCATAGAAAGAGAGGAAGAACCCTAGCAAGTTGGATTGACACGGTGAACACCACAATGTGGATGAGCAGGACAGAGATCACGAAGATGGCTCATGCGAATCATACTCAACTCGATGGCACCTAACAACAACAGCAATACCAAAGAAGTAAATACATAAAGCAACAGATGCACAGAATGTGTGCAGTGAATGTGTCCACACCAAAGTGCTTGCCTAGTCTAGTAATTCCTGGATAGACAAATGAAGAAGCTGAAATCTAGAGAGTGAAAAAGAATTCTTTAAAGACCTCATGGTGAGAGTGAGGCAAGTACTTATAGAAGCTGATTCCAGACTTCCTGGCTGAGAAAGGTAAAAAGGGAAGTTGTAAAACAGTAAGGGTTGGGGGATGCCCACACTCCCAGGGTGGGTTATGGACTTCAGGAAAAACTAGGAAGGTGCCATAGTACCCCATACACACCCATTACACAAAGCTTCCTCCCAGCATTCTCCTCAGCCTCAGGTGATATTTCCCTGGGCATCCTTGAACCATCTCAGATCTGATCTCTCCTAGAACAAAAAAACGATGTTCTTTGATGTACTTGGTCTGTCAAGCAGTCTCTGACTTTTGTGCTCTGTGTCCTGTTTGCTCTGGAGCTCAGTCCCGGATGCTAGGCATCAGCTTCGATGACAACCAGCCCCAGAGCCCCACCACCTTGTCCTCAGTTGGACTGGTCAGGAAACCAGATGAAAAGTGAAATACAGTAGCCATCAGCATCAAAGGCATCAAGTTGATGGCAAGTTCCTGGACCACTTGGGACCACTTGCTGTAAGGCAGCTTTGAGGTGAGACAGCTCTGGGGAAGCTTGCATATGACCCCAGCTTCTGTGACTAGCCAGGGCCAATTGCCATGAAACAGACCTCATCTCCGGGGGCACAGAGCCATGTGGTGTGTGGGTCGTTGTTCAGTCTTCATGTGCTCCATGATTGTCAGGCAACCCCACGTGTCAGTCAGGCAAGGCCCAAACCTCTGAGAGTTAATGAGAGGACATAAGTGCAGTGTGAAACTATTTTAAGCATTTTATGAAAGTGATCAAGAATTCAGCGGTTAGCCCAAGTGAAGAGTCCCAGGTTGTATAAAACCATTCAGCACTTGATTAAAATGCTGGTAATGAGTGCTGACTGAGTTTGATGACATCAATAGAATTCCTAGGGATATTAGGGGAATAATAAGAATCTTCTTGGTGAAAAGGTGATGATCCTTTGATTAAGTCACCCTAAAGGGTTCTTTCGGACTCCAAGAGCCAAGTACAGAAATGGATTCTGAGTTCCAGCTGTCTAACCTGAAGCACACATGAGCAAACAGGGATATCAGGAGCCCAAGATACATACCTAGAGATACAGGATTGAAAGTTAATTTACTGGTGAGTAATGAGAACATTGACCAAGGAGGATAGAAGGAGAATTGATGCCTTTGAGCTGTGGTGCTGGAGAAGAGTATTGAGAATACCATGGCCTGCAGGAAAACAAACAGATTCATCCTGGAAAGGGTTAAACCGGGTGGCTCCTTGGATGCAAGGATTCTGAGGCTCCACTAACATATTTTGGACATGTTGTGAGGAAAGACCGGTCCTTGGAGAAGGACATCATGCTTAGGAGGGTGGAGGGACGGCGCAGGAGGGGAAGGCCCTCTATGAGGTGGATTGATTCAGTGACTGGGGTAATCGGGATGGGTGTTTCAGAGACAGTGTGATTGGCACAGGACAGAGCAGAGTTTAGGACTGTTGTACAAAGGGTCACTATGAGTCGCAAGCGACTCGACGGCACATAACAGCAACAACAACGAGAACATGACTTTTCTATGAAAATGTAACTTATACTCTATTTTTTGCTGACTGAATACTTGTCATAGTTTTGGATACACTGGCCCTTCATTCTTTTCCCTCAACATTACCCTGAAGAAAGATTTCGCTAATTCGTTTTGGATGTAACCCAAAGGAAACAGTGGACTTTTAAATAGTGAAATCTGATTCTCCAATAAATGATGTGACTGCAACCATGGGTGTGAGCACAGCAGAGTTTGTGAGGATGACACAGGACCAGCCAGGGTTTGGTCCTCTTGAACACAAGTTTGCTATGGGGTGGAGCTGACTTGACGGCAACTAGCAACTCAGCCTTCTGTCTGCAGCCTGAGAAGGGGCCTGTGATCACCTGTGACTGGGTAGGAGGTCGGATGTGCCTCTCCTTCCTGGTCTTTCCTGTTTCCACATGGTTCCCAGAAGACATTCAGGATGCTCCCTGGACCATCTCCCCTTAAAGTCCATTCCTCCTTTCCCTCCTCTTGGGATGCTGTGAGGTGGCTTTGAATTTTGTCCAGCATATCTCTAAGATTACAGAGATGCTCATTCAGGCTTTGCTGAAGTCATCATGAGCTCAGACCGGGAAGAAATGTGTGACTCAGAGATGAACTGAGATACAACCCTCCCCATCAGGACACCCTCCTGCTTTACATTGGCTTTCTCTCCAGCTCTCACAAGGAGTTTCGGGCCCTCCTGAGGTTCAGCTCCCCAGCCGCTGAGCTGGTAAAGGCTCATTTGCTCAGACACACCTTATAGTTCCCACTGCTGTCCAACTGTTTCTTGGTTCCCAAAGGCTGGAGTCAGAGGAGCTTACTTTTGCTTGATATTAATGAATATTTTTTAAAATTACTTTTATTTTATAGATGAATGGGACCTTTTAAGAATCAAATCCCTGTGCACATACAAAAACTTCTCTAGCAGGATAATAAGGGAAGGCACAGATTGGGAAAAATATTTGGTAATGACATGTCAGACAAGGGACTTAGATGTAGAATTTCTAAAATACTTGAGCACCACAAGAAGATCAAGGTAAATAACCCAATTGAAAAATGGGCACAGGAAATGAACAGACACTTCAATTCACCAAAGAAGACATTCAGATGGCAAACAAACACATGAAGAAATATTAAAAATCCCTAGCTCTAAGAGAGATGCAAATCAAAACAACTATGAGATATCATCTCAACCCAAAAAGAATAGCAAAATTTAACAAACCAGCAAACATCAAATGCTGGCAAGGTTGTGGAGGAACTGGAACCCTTATTCACTGTTGGTGGGAGTGTAAAATGGTGCAACCACTGTGGAAGGCTGTATGGCGCTGTCTGAAAAATTTGCAAATAGAGATACCATTTGACCCAGCAACTCCACTACTGAGAATTTACCCTAAAGAAACTGTAACCGCCACCCAGACAGATATATGCACACCCATGTTTGTTGCGACTTTGTTTGCAAAAGCCAAGAGCTGGAAACAACCCTAGTGCCCATCGACAAACAAATGGATAGAGAAACTCTGGTATATTCACACAATGGAATACTATGCTGCTTTGAAAAACAAGGAACTCATGGAATATTATACAAAATGGGTGACTCTGGAGGACACACTGAGTGAAATATCTCAGTCACAAAAGGACAAATATTGCATAGTGCCACTGTTGTAAAATGGAACTGACATTGGGGTTGAGGGAAGGCAGAGAAGGAGGGGATGAATGATGTATACTGCACTGAAACAGATAAGCGAGAGAACTGTCTAAAAGGGATGTATGATTGGGTATTATTATCATGACAGGAGTCCAGAATGAAGGCTGCACAGTGGAGTGGACTTGGGGAGAGGGATTGCATAGCAATGAAAGTTTTTCTTTTACTTTTCAAGGAGAAGAGTGAATTGGCCAATTACAAACCAAGATACTTGGAAGTAAACCTAACTGTTGTTGTTGTTAGAGGTGTCATCGAGTCATAGACGACTCAAAGGGACCCTATGAACGAAAGGCCTGAGCACTGTTCGTACATAGAGTTTCCAGAGGCAAGCCATTTCGGAAGTGGGTGCCACTCCTGCTTCCAGGTTTGTTTTAGTCCGGAAGCTCCAGAAAACACTGTCCACTCTGGGTAACCATTACCATGTTTGGCACATCAGTGTCCCAGTGTTCAGCATCACAGCAACCATGAGTTCCCTCTGTACAGCAATGCACAGACCAGTGCTATATCACCTAGAAGAATGTTTGGCAGGAAAACAATTTGAACCTGGCCTGAGGGCCACAGATTAAAATTCCTCATCTTTGGCTTGGTAGCATAACTTTCTGTCCACTAGGTCAACGTAGCTCTCTCTGTGTCATTGTAAACCTAACTAGAGACACAAAAACCTTTATAAAGAAAACTACAAAACACTACAGTGAGAAACAATTGTTGTTGTATACTGTAGAGTCAGAACGGAGACATAGCTGACCTTCCAGTGGGTTTTCAGAGGCAGTTATCTCTGGAGAGGAGATTACCCATCCTCCTTCAGTGCAGCAGCTACTGACCTTGAACCCTGTACCTTTGAGATTACAGCTCAGCTTCTTGACACTAGGTCACCAGGACTCCCTGTGAGAAACTGGAACAGATCTAAATAAATCAGAGAATGTTCCTTCTTGATGGATAGGAAGACTCACTCAATACGGTGAAAATGACAATTGTACCAACAGCAATCTACATGTTTCACACATCCCAACACAGACACCAAATTCAAGTGTCAAAGAAATGGAAAAGGCAATTGGTTAGTTTATTTGGAGAAGAGACTGCGAATAAGCAAAGCACTTCTGAAAAGCAAAAATGAACTCGGAGGAATAGCACTTCCGTATCTCAAAACCTACGACACAGCTGTAATAACCAAAACAGCATGGCACTGGTACAATGACAGACACATAGATCAATGGAAGAGAATCGAGAACCCAGAAATTAGTCCATCTGCCTACAATCAGCTTGTATTTAACAAGGAAACAAAACCTATCCAATTGAGAAATGACAACCTCTTCAACAAATGATGCTGACAAAGCTGTACTGCTACCTGCAGAAAGTGCCAACTTCTTAGAGGAAGCTCTGGTGGCTCAATGGTAAAGAACTGCACTGCCAAATCAATGGCACACGGTTCAAATCCACCTGCTGCCCAATGGAGAAAGATGGACAATCTCCTCCCGTGTGATTTACTGCCTTTGAAAACCTAGTCAGCCATGAGTTGCTTCTGCCTCAACGCTACATAACGACTCTTTAAGAGACCACAATGTTGCCTGTCTGTCTGACCTGGCTGTTTCTAAGTCCTTCTGAGCTGAACATTCTACCTGGAGCCTGGATACAACAGAACTTGCTTCTGAAGGCTAGTTTCAAGATTCTGTGTGGTGACAAGTGTGTAACTTGTTCAGAGTGCAGCTGGAGAGACTGGTAGGAGAGGTTTGGAGCTCTAATTACTCTTTTCTGCTGGAAGCAGGAGCAGAACTGAGGCCGACTTATCCTCCCCCCCCCTCTAAATTATTTTTTAATTCTGTTCATTCATTGTTACCCATTTTCCTCCCTATCCCACTCCCCCAGCTTGCTTTTTTCTTTGGAAAAAAAAAGTTATTTCGTTGTTACACCGCCCTGATCACTTTACTACGCAACTCTTATTCTGGACTCTTATCCTGCCCATAATCCCTCACCATATGTTCCTTTTATACAGATCTCTCCCTCGTTTGTTTCAATGCCGTGTACATTATTTATCCCCTCTTTTCTTAGTTTCCCCTCAACACCCATGTCAGTCCTATTTAATTTTTTTTATTATTAATTTTATTGAACTTTTACCGAGACTTTGGATTTCCATTCATATATTGTTGCATTTTTCTTCCTGCCTAACCCTCCCCCTAATTCACTCTTATCTTTGAAAAGTAAAATGCAAATTCTTTCATTGTTATACAATCCCTCCCACCAAGTCCAATCCACTATGCAGCCTTCATTCTGGATTCCTATCATGATAATAATTTTATAAAAGTGACATTATACAGTATTTGTCTTTTTGTGACTGAGATATTTCACTCAGCATGATGTCCTCCATGGTCACCCATTCTGCATAATATTTCACAAGTTCTTTAGTTTTCAGTGATGTGTAATATTCCATTGTGTGACTATACCACAGCTTTTCTATCCATTTGTTTGTTAATGGGCACTTAAGTTGTTTCCAGCTCTTTGCTATTGTGAACAAAGCAGCAATAAACATGGGTGTGTATATATCTGCTTGGGTGGCAGTTATGGTTTCTTTAGGGTAAATTCCCCGTAGCAGAATTGCTGGCTCAAGTGGTATTTCTATTTCCAACTCTTTGAGAAAGTGCCATACTGCCTTCCATGTGGTTGTACCAATTTACACTCCCACCAACAGTGAATAAGTGTTCCAGTTTCTCCAAAACCTCGCTAACATTTGTTGCTTGCTGCTCTGTTAAATTTTGCTATTCTTACTGACGTGAGATGATATCTCATAGTTGTTTTGATTTGCATCTCTCTTAGAGCTAGGGATTTTGAACATTTCTTCATGTGTTTGCTGACCATCTGAAATGTCTTCTTTGGTGAAGTGTCTGTTCATATCCTGTGTCCATTTTGCAAATGGGTTGTTTGTCTTTATCTTGTTGTGGTGAGGCAGACTTATCCTTTAGTTTGCCCTTGGAAGATTTTGTCCAGAAACCCCATGGGTTTACATTTCACAGAGCTACTGAGTTTCCAGCAAGATCATTTTAGTTTACTAACCACTAATACCACTGCTGTCAAATTGGTTCTGACTCTAATCACCTTCCATCAGATTCCCCAGGCAGATCTTACAAGGGAGATCTGCCCATCTTTCTCCTTGGGAGCAGTGAGTGGATGCTCAGTTCACAGTGAAATTTATTTTTTAAATTTCTTATTTCTTTTTACACCACTGACTTCTTAAAGATTGTAACAGTGGATTTGACCATGGCAGATATTGTGAAGGATAGTACCAGGTTTCAATCTATTGTTTGACAGCACCTACTCCTGTCTCCATACCTTTCAATCAATATATAGAACAGATCATTCAGAAGGTTATGGCCTATGAGGAGGAATGTGGCATCAGGATTGGAGGAAGACTTATCAACAACCTATGTTATGCAGATGACACAACCCTGCTTGCTAAAACTTAGGAGGACCTGAAGCGCTTGCTGCAGAAGGTCAAGGACTATAGTCTTCAATATGGATTCAATATAGCTTCAATATGGATTGAAGCTCAACATCAAGAAGACAAAGATTCTCACCACTGGGCCAATTGGCAGCACCATGATAGATGGAGAAGAGATTGGGGTTGTTAACAATTTCAGCTTGCTCAGCTCCATAATCAACACTCTTGGCACCAGCAGTCAGGAGATCAAAACATGAATTGCACTGGGAAGGTCTGCTGTCAGAGACCTTTCTAGAGTACTGAGAAGCATTAGTGTCGGTCTAGAGATTAAGGTGCACCTGATCCCGGTCATGGTCTTCACAGTTACTTGCTCTGTGTCAGAGAGCTGGACAATGATTAAGGATGACAGAAGAAGAATTGGTGCCTTACAGTTGTGGTGCTGGGGAAGAGTGTTGAACATACCATGGACCACAAAAAACAAACAAACAAAAATCCAACAACAACAAACAACAGCTCCAAAACAAACAAACAAACAAACAAACAAACAAAAAAACCAACAAATAGGTCTGTCTTGGAATGGGTGAAACCAAGTCTCTCCTTGGAGGCTAGGATTTTGATGCTCACATACTTTAGGTACGTGGCTAGGAGAGGCCAGTCCCTGGAGAAGGATATCATGCTTGGAAAGGTGGAGAGACACCCCAGGACAGGAAGACCCCAAATGAGATGGAATGTTAAATGGGAGAATGGAAGTTGGTGTTTCAGAGTCGGAGAGACTGGCTCAGGACAGGGCAGGCTTCAGAGCTATTGTACATAGGTGCGTTACAGATCACAGGTGACTCAACGGCGCATAACAACAACAGATTTCTCAAAAGAAGTCTCTAAGTGGTGCAAATGTTTAATGTGCCTGATGCCAAACTGAATAGCTGGAGCTCCCACTCTATCTGGAGGCATCACCAAAGAAAGGACTGACAATCAACTCAAGATTCAGCCGTTGGAAACTCTGAAAGAATTCTGCTCTGACACACATGGAGCTGTCTTGCTTTGGAACGAGTTTGATGGCAATTGTTAAACTTACTAAAAGTCTGTTAAATTACTTGAAAGCATACTGCATTAATATTTTAGGCTAGGATGAAAGAAAAATGAAAACAAAGGAAAAATGAAATTAAGTGACTTGGTGGAAGCTGGAGGAGAGCATGCCCCCCCTGCTGTATCCTGTGCCATCTTCATCATCGTCTCTGACATTTGTGAGATCTTTGTTGCTGTCACTGTGTCAATCCATCTGGAGGAGGGTCTTCCTCTCTTTCTCTGACCTTCTACCTTTCCCAGCATGATGTTTCTTTTGAGAGAATAACCCCTCCTAACAACATGCCCTAGAAAGGGTGAAACCTGGTTTCTCCTTAGAGGCAAGGATTGTGAAACTCCATCTCAGATCCTTTGGACATGTTGCCAGGAGGGTGTAGTTCTTAGAGAAGGACATCATGCTTGGGAAGGTCAGGGTCAACGTAGGAGAGAAAGACCTTGGATGAGATGGATTAGCCCAGTGACTGTGACAATGAGGTAGGTGTGTCAGAGACAGTGGGGCTGACTCAAGATAGGGCAGAGTTCAGAGCTATTGTTCATGGCTTTGCTGCAGCTAGTCATTGTTGACTCAACAGCACTGACAACAACAACAACATGCCCAGTGAATGTAAGAACCATCCTTGCCTGTAAGAAGCAGTCTGGCTGCACTTTCTCCAAGACATATCTGTTTGTTCCAGGCCTTAGTTGGGGTGAATATTACTTGATCTAATCCAGGCATGTTGGATTTAAGCCTTTGCCAGTGAACAGTTTAGCACAGGCATGTGGGGGGTTCTGGGCCCCTGAAATGTGAAGAAGAAACCTGCTGAGAGCTTGTGGAAAGGACCATACAGTTAGAAGGAGTCCCTTCTCATTCTGGTCATGGCTGACCCTGGGTACCACACCAGGCCTGATGGCAGCCATCCAGTGAAACACCTTGGAGACAGACAAAGTGATATCTAGACAGGTCAGCAGAGAACGGGAAGGCACCAAGTTCTCAATGTTGAGCTTTCCCCCTTCCCCATGTTCGTACAGGCTTTTACTGTCACCTTGAAGACCATCTCTCACTCAGCTAGCTTAAACCCCAGTCAGAGTTGAACGCTAATCCCCTCATCTCCCACCAGAAGAGACTTGGGCTTGCAAAACATGTGGAATCTCCACAAGGTCATTCTCGAAATGCAGCATTTGTGTCCGGCTCTGATACACCAAGGATCCAACTTCCTGATACGCCAAGGTCTCTCTGAGGTCTCGTCCATTGTCTGTTCTTCCCATGGGACTGTATTTTAGCTGGCAACTCTGTGGGAGGGGGCAAAAGAGAATCTCCATAAGGACAGAGGAGCTGGATTTCAAATGATGCCATTTGCCAAGCAGGAGGGTGGCCTTAGACGGTGCTGGCTGCCATATTCCTACAGGCCAACACCTAGGACCTAGATACCTGAGACTACATCTGACTCCTGTATCTATTCCCAGGTCACTTTGTTGCCCCGGACTCTGCTCCTGTGACCCAGGCAGAGCCACTGAGGTGTGTCCCAGCCTCCCCTGCAGCCCTAGCCGTAGCTGATGGGAGCTGACAGGCGGCCTAAAAACACGCAGCAGCCTGACGCCCCGCTAATCTCCGCATCATCTGCGGGCCAACATTTCCAACGGAGGTGGGGGAGACGATAAAAGGAGCAGTGTTCCTGCATGCAGCGCTCCTACTGAAGCATGCTTGCACGGTGATTCGCATCAGCACATTTTTAATATCCATAAACCCGTGCCGGCGAGGATGGGAGCAGCCTGGTGCCAAAGTCCCTGGCTTTGCAAATGTTCTGGACGTAGGGAGAGACCGGCCAGGCGGGCTGTCTTGCTGGCTGGGTTCCCCTGGTATGCTGCGTGCCAAATGCAATGTCCACGCCACACACCCCTGTGGGATTTCCTGGAGACGTGGCTCGGTTCCTCCGACCTGCCACACCTCCGTAAATACGTATCCAAATAACCACTTTGAAGTTGGGTCCCAGAAAAACATAGTTTCCTGGGGCAAAGTTGCTCCTCAAATGGAGTTGGACCAAAAAGCTTCTTGATGCTTAATTGATGGATATGAGGGTCAAAGGACTCTGCGAAGTATTGATGAATGGTATCCACAGTGTCAGCCCACAGGACGTTCTTGCTGTGGTGCAGGGTGAAAAATGAGACAGACGGCAGCAGACTCTATCAACCTCCTCAGAGATGTTCAAAGAGTAGAAGATGCCATCGAATTGAGTGGTGCTTGATCTCAAGGAACAACGGGGTAAAGAGTAGAACAGAAAGGCCAGTGTGTCGTATGTAGAGAGGTCCCAGAATTCAAGGGTTGGGTGGCTTCTCTCACCGAGGTGCTCATAAAGGTCTCCATGGAGACAGAAACATTTGAAGGGTGGGCTGCTTTCTAATGATGGGGTGGAACAGTAGGTTTTAGTTGTTGTCATGGGCAGAGGCAAGTTGGAAACCTCTTAGTCTGATATATATATATAGAGCCTGGGTCTGGGATCCCAGAGAAGAATATCAGTAACAAGAGAGGAGAATTCCAAACTCGAGGCTGTGAGTGTGGAAATGTGGGACAACTCCAGCAAGACCGTCAGCTCCTGAAAGTTGCTTCTTACGTTGGTTCTATTTGGATGCCAGGACATCTACTGGAACCTGGTCAGGTTTACTTGGTCCAGAGACATTATTTGACAGACTGCAGAGAGAGATACAACAACTCAAGAATTCACAAGTCCCTCAAAGGGTGTAAGTTGGAGTTTCTGAACGTACATAGTGTGACATTCCCTCCCAGTGGCTCCAGAGGAGGTTATGTCAACATCCAAACCATTGTCACTAAGAAACTGATGATGACCTGTAGCTGTCAAAGCCTAGGAATGAGCTTTGACTTGACCTTGGCAGGAATCCTTATCCTCCTAGCTCTGCTGACCCTCTTTGGCTTGCCCTGTGATAACCCAGACCCAGACTGCAACATCTGATGGTATTAGAATGTTTAATAGATTATTAGAAGCTCCTTCAAGCATGGAGCAATTCCAGGACATTGGATGTTTAGATTCCTGGGTCTGAGGTCTGTCCCCTGTTCTCCATTTCTCCATTCAGGAAGGGCTCCCTATGGACCTTGACTTTCCTGTGTTTTTAGATCACAGCACAGTGATATGCCCCACACCACCTTCACCCCCACTACTCAAGAAATGTGTATCTCCTTTCCCCCACTCTGGGGAAGTAAAGGAGTGGTGGATGAGGCCATGTCAGAGTGGGAGAGCCTTAGCAGCAACTGGACATAGGAGTAGGAGCTGGGGAAGTGCAGCTCTTTGTTTTAAAAGACTTGGAGAACCCAAGGGTGGATCTGAACATCTCCTTCCTAGGGCTTTGTAAATATGACCTCACTGCACCCTCACACTAATCCTGAGTGGTCAGCATCAGGGTTGTCATGGAGATGGGGTTCAGAGAGCCTGTGTGATGCGGCTTCATGTGGATAGCTTTGCATGATGGCCCCAGATTCCATGATTTTCCAGTCAGCTCTTCCAGGGAACAGGTATCCCTGAAATAGCTTGGCCAGTAGTTTGGTGAGAAGAATGTTGGTCAGTGGTTTACAGTTCAGTCTCTGCCTTCCTGTGCCAGAATTTTCTATAGGAATTTCACCTTAGAAAGCTCACACCACCAAGACTGGAGTTCATCAGCTTAGTCTGGAGTTGTTACAATGGGCAGTTGTCATTCTGGTTCCTGCGTGCTCCTTATTTCTCCAGAATTAGACCTCTTGGGAATGTCTCCAAGGTGTGGTTGGTGTTGAGCCCACCCTCAGGGCACAAGAAACCCTCGCCGACTGACTAGGAACCACTTTCCACTGATCCAGGTACAAAGCAGGAGAAGAAGTATCAGAGTTGAGAGTTTAAGTTCAAAGGGAAGGATGGAGAACTGTGGCTTAGGGTATGGACACTTAACCTAGCAAGGGGACCACTTTCAAGGTAACAAGTGGCTGAGCAAAGTTTTAAGGCTGAGTGGGCAACCAAGTGTGAATAAGGAAGATTTCTGAGATTATAAGCAGAGTAAAAACTATGGGGAAAAAAAGTCGCAGATGCATGCTGAGAGGTAACCAGTTTAGAAAGCTCAAAATGTTTGAGGGAAGAGGGATGGGAGGCAGATCCCACAGATGGCTGATGCTTAATAGAACTTGGAGACTGCTTTGCTCTGGCAGTCAGGCCCACAAGCCTAGAAGAACTTTTTTTAGAGCGATTAGTTTAGCACTCACTTCTCCCAGAAATCTTCCCCTGTCTGGACCAATCAGAAAGTACCTACATGCAGGGCTTCCCCTGGGGCAGGTTGCCAAACTCTTCTGAGGGGGCTACACCGACATATGTGGCAATGAGGCAGAACAGACCCAGAGCTGACCCTCCAGTGGGTTTTCAGAGGCAGTAAACAGCATAGGAGGAGATTATCCATCTTTCTCCTGCGGAGCAGCTGGTGGGTTCATATCATTATGCCTTAGCATGGACAGCTCACCTTCTTACCGCTGAGCCACCAGAGCTCCCTACATCAACACTCAGAAAAAGAGTCGAACCGGAAGTGGTGAGGCGCGATGCCAAAGTGACATCTGATGGCCACCGGAAGAGAGATCTTTCAGAGTCCACGCTGAAGATATGGAGGTGGTACCTGAAGGAGCTTGATGGAAAACAAAGCTTGAATAGAGGTAGAGATCCGTATTTTTTCCCATTCCCCAAAAAAGGTGATCCAACAGACTTTGAAAATGATCAAATATTATCATGAATATTCCATGCAAGAAAAATCTTGCTAAAGATTATTTTTAAAAAAATGGTTGAAACTATACATCAGCAGAAAACTGCCTGAAATTTAAACTACATTTATAAAAGCTTGTAGCACCAGGGATATCATTGCTAATGTCAGATATAAGCAGAGAATTGGTTGAAAGCTGAGAATATCAGAAAGATGTTTATTTGTATCTTCCTATGCAGAATCATTTGATTGTGTGGATCATAACAAATAATAGTTAATATTGAGAAAAATGGGAATCCCAGAGCACTTAATTGTGCTCCTGAAAAACCCATATTTAGACCAAGAAGCTGTCATCTGAATAGACAAGGGACATTGCATGGTTTAAACCAAGAAATATGTGCACCAGACTTGTATCCTTTCTCTACCTCTATTTAAGCTTTGTTTTCCAAACAAATCATGAGAGAGGCTGGGCTTTATGAGAAGAACGTGGCATTAGCATCAGAGGAGGACTCATCAACAACCTGTTATGTAGATGATACACCCTTGCTTACCAACAGCAAAGAGGACTTGAAATGCTTACAGCAGAAGATTAAAGCCTTAATACAAATTACATTTCAACATCAAGAAGATGAAAATTATCACCATTGGGCCAATAGGCTAAATTATAGTAAATGAAGAGAAGATTGAAGTTGTCGACAATTTCATCTCACTTGGATGCACAACTCTTTCATTCATAGGGTTACGATGAGTCCTCCACAACTCAACAGCACTTAACAACAACAACACTGTGACATCACTAGTTATATTTCTTTGTCATATTATTTGTATCTTCTTCTTTTCCTCCTGAGCTTAGTCTTAATGGTACTTCTTTATAGAAAGTTCCTGGTTTTCCTGAGCTGCATTCACGATTCTTTGTCTTTAGTTTTAGAAAATGCTATTTTGGCATGGTTTGGATTTTTTTTTTTTAAATCATATTAGGAGTTCTTACAGCTTCTTAAATGTATATTTTTTCCCATTTTTCATAATGTTTGAGAAATTTTCTTCCAGAAAATTGACAAAAATTTCCATTTTTAATTTTTCACCTCTTCTTGTTGGGAAATTCCAATTTCACATAATTTATTCCTCTTGATCCTGTATCACACGATTCTTAAGATTTCTTAATTTTCCTCCCTCTTTTTTTTGGAATGTTCCTCTAATGAATTCGTGTGTTGAAAGTTGTTCTAGGACTCAATAATTCTGTCTTCTCTTACTTTAATTCTGGTCTTTTGTCCTTGCAATGTATCATCTATTTTTTTATAATTTTAGTCTTATTATTCTTCATTTAATTTTATTGGTTTTGCTTATAATTTCCCATTTAGTTTATCTATTTGGTCTTTTATATATTTTTTTATTCGTCCATGTTTTCTGTGTGGTTTTTTACATCTTTCTTCAATCTGATTAAGGCAATGCACTATTGTTCTTTTGAATCCCTTATCTGGATTTTGTAGTAGCATTTCCTCCTCTGAAAGATACTTTTTTGTTCTGTATTTTGGTCACTTTAAGTTCCATCTTGTTCTATTTTCTTTGACCATTTAAAGTTTTAGGTTTTGGGGTAGAAGCAGCATTAGGGACAGAGTTAGAGACAACCTTGGGAACAGCCAGCTGTAGGAAGAGCCAAATAGATAGTTTTAGAGATGTGGATTTTATGGACTATATCCCTAGTGGTAAGAAGCTGAGCTTTAATCCCTAAGGCATGTGGTTCAAGGCCACCAGGTGCTCCGCAGGAAAAGGATGAGCAGTCTACTCCTGTGTGATTACCTACCTCTAAAAACCCACTTGTGGGTCGACTATGAGTTGGTTCCAACTCTATGGTACACAACAACAACAACAACAACAATATATTATGTCTTAGGTAACACAATGTACTGCTTTGTAATTTTCCAGCCATTCTTTTTGATTATCTTTTCATGTAATTATTTGTTCTTTGAACTTCTTTGTCCTGTTTAGCTCTTCAAAAACTTTCCCTATTTGGTAAGATGTTCATTGCCTTTTCTAAGATGTTTTAAGAATTCTTTGTAAATTAATGATATTTATTCTTTCTCTTTCCTCTTTATAAAAAAATTGATTTTGTTTTCCCAAATCTATGATTTAAAGTTTGATTCTATATTATCAGTATCTTTTTGGCATAAAAGTGTGTTTAAATGTTGCAGATTCAAATAATTTTAAAGGCTTTTGTATTTCCCACTTTCCTTTACAAAATGTTGACATGAACTATATTTTAAATATAAGATTATACATAGAGTTTCTTATTTAGTGCACTACATTTATTTTTTGTTATTTAATACATTATTTAACATTTCATACACTTCAATAGATAAGATTTTACATATAAATATATACAACAATCTGACATTTGGCTTGTAAATATCCAACTACTCAGTAGCACAAATCTGTCACCTTTTGGGAAAATTCATCACTGTGATGTCTATACTATTTTTTGTCCTTGTTACTCTAACAGCATATGTTACATTTACTCTGTTTTACAGTATGTTTTACTTATGTTACAAGAACTCCCTGAAGAACAATATGGCATCAGGATCAGTGGAAGACTCATCAACATTCTGCATTCTGAGATGGCACAACCTCGCTTGCTAAAAGTGAGGAGGACTTGAAGTATTTGCCGCAGAAGATCAAACACTACAGCCTTCTGTATGGATTGCGTCTCAACATCAAGGAAACAAAAATCCTCACCACTTGAATGATAAGCAACATTATGATAGATGAAAAAAAGGTTGAAATTTTCAATGATCTCATCTTACTTGGATCCACAATCAACACCCTTGGTACCAATAGTCAGATCAGAAAACATATAACAAGTCCACTTTAAGGGATGCCTCCAAATTACTAAGGAACAATGATGTCAGTTCAATGACTAAGGTGCACCGGATTCAGGCCATGGTCTTTTTAACCACTTGCTCTGCATCTGAGAGCTGGACAATGAATAAGGAAGACAGCAAATGATGCCTTTGAGTTGTACTATTGGAAAAGAATACTGAGTATCTCATGGACAAACAGATTTGTCTTGGAAAAGTGCAGCCAGAGTGCACCTTGGAAACAAAGCTTCCTGTCATATACTCTGGGCATGTTGCTAGGAGAAGCTATTCTTTGGAAAGGGACATGAAAGTTGGGAAAGTTGGAGGGATGGCAAAAGAGGAAAACCCTCAATGAGATGGGTAGACACATGACTAAAGCCATGGGCTAAAGCATATCGGAGATTATGGAAAGCCAAACTTTACACCAAACATTATATGAAAACCCTTGTTCAGGAATTGAAGAAATTACAGATTTATAAGTTAGGATTTCTCTTGTGGCAGATCCCAGAAAATGAGCTGTTTGTTCCCTGCAGACAGGAGACATCTGCCCGCCCCCTCCCTCCCAAAGAGGGAGTGTTAACTTCCTGTGAAATACTTCCTGAGCTAGAGCATTAGGTTGACAATAGAGAAAAATTTGCTTTCATTTACAAGGAATTCCTTTTGTTATTTGCTTCCCCTGATTATCAAGAAATATACAGAGAAACATGACTTGGGGTCTTCAGTCGAGAACTGCTGGTTCCCTGTCTTATGCTCTCTGCTCTATCTTATTCCTGGCTGTTTTTCTCATGATTAATAATTATAAAATTACTTTACCCTCGGTCTGCAACAGGAGTTGATGAGGAAGGCACAGGAGAGGATAGGTAGGTTTCAGATCTGATGTTCGGAGGGTCACTATGAGTTGTACTTGATTCAACAGCACCTAACAACAATAGCTCATGTTATAAGTGATCATTTCTTTCGGTAGTTTAAAACTCAGCTCTCAGGTCCACTCTCTGGGATCATGAGGATCTCTACGGATAGTTGGATGATGTCCCTTCTCCAGGGCGCCTCATGGAGGAAGTGACAGCTTCATTCTGAGAAGCTCCTTGGGACCCAGTCAGCCCCATGGACAAGACTATGGAAAAAACGACACAAGCCGTTTGGAACATTAGAAAACAAATAACTTTCTGTATGTGGGTTAGATGTCAGTACCTCCTTGAAGTATGCTTCATCTTTTCCTTTTTAAAGCATTATTGTTAACTTGGTTGATGTTTTTGTTGTTATTTTCAGAGGCTTTGCAGTCTCTGGGCTTGAAGGATATATAGTTCTGAGCTTTTGAAGAGGTTGAAATGGGTGCGAATGTCGCCTGCCCTGCACCACAGTGGTAAGAATATTTTTCTGACAGTTTCCGGGGCGGCCAGACCTTATTATTGAAATAAATATGTGTATTTCCTCAAATCACTTCCCTGCCATCTATCTCATTTGTTGCATATGATCTTATTGAGAGAATTTTTAAATTGGTTCCAAACTCCTTTTTAAGCGAAGCCACAGTTAATTATTAGAGAGAAAGGGCTGGGGGGCGGAGGGGGCAGTGAAAATAGTACTGGTTACAGCCTCAACTGGAATATGTTTTTGAAGAGTTGGAAAGTTAAAAATGCTGCTAAAGGTGATGATCTTGTAGAACTTGGCCATTCATATTTTGTTGTTTTGAAAGAGCTACAGGAAAGAATTGCAGCTTTATAAGCATCACCTTAAGGAGTATTTAAACTGTTGTTATGTTCCATCAAGTTAGAACAAGCCCACAGCTGACCCTTCAGTGGGTTTTCTGAGGCATTAAATCAAATCCCGCAGAAGGAAGCTGCCTATCTTTCTCCTGTGGAGCAGCTGGTACACTTGGATTTCTTGCTTTTAGGCTAGCAGCACAACTCCTTATCTCCAGGCTCCTTACCCCCAGAGCTCCCTAATTGAAACTAAACTCCTGAGTTATCTCCACTTTGCAGATGAAGAAACTGAGGGTCAGAGAGCGTATGCAACGCTCCTAAAATCGCACAACTGTGGCAGAGCAGAGTATGATAGTATTTTCACAGAATTTTGACATCTAAGAGAACAGGATAACTGAAGCTCTGCATCAATGACTAGGTGAATATCACACAGGTATGCAGAGAGCTCTGGTGGTCAAGTGGCAAGAAGCTGCACTCCAATCTTGAGGGCATGCGGTTTGAGGCCACCAGCTGCTTCATAGGAGAAGGATGGGCAATCTCCTCCCGTGCAGTTAACTGCCTCTGAAAACCTGCTGGAAGGTCAGCTATGAGTGGGTTCTGACTCTGCAGTACACACAAAAACAAGAAGTTGGAGGCAAAGCCCACGAACATTACTCCCTATATTACCATGGAATTTTCAGATGTTCTTTGATTTTTTTTTATTCATTTGTTCTTCAAGTAGCTATTATGTACATGGTTTAGCATTCAAAAGTTATAAAAAAGTATAGTGTGAAAAAATCTTGCTCTTATCTTTCTGTTACCCAGGTCCTTTCCCCAGAGATAGGTGACATTAAGATCATGTTTATCCTTCAAAAGACACATTATACATACATCTATCTGCCACTATCACTATTCTAGAACTCAGAGATCCTTGTTTTGGAATGTAACAATATATCCTGGACATTATTCCATAGTAGTATGTTTTTTAAAAACTCCTTATTCTGTAATCACACCCACATTGATGGAACTGGAACCCAGAACAGTCTCTGTGAGAAGTCACTGGGTAGCATCAATTTGGTAGTAACAGTTCTATGTGACAATAGCACAGCTTGTTGTTAGGTGCTAATGAATTGGAACTGACGCATAGCTGGCCTTCCAGTGGGTTTTCAGAGACTGTAAATGACACAGAAGGAGAAAGCCCACCTTTATCTCTTGGAGCAGCTGGTAGAATCCAACTGCCTGTCTTTGGGTTACCAGCCCAAGTCCTTACCACTAAGCCATAGCCTTTAGCATGGATTTCATTTCAACATCAAAAAGACAAATCTTCCCCACTGGACCAATAGGCAGTATCATAATACATAGACAAATGATTGAAGTTGTCAACAACTTCATCTTGCTTGGATCCTCAATCAACAACCTTGGTACTGGCAGTCAAGAAATCAAAAGACAAATTGGACTGGGGAAAATCACCTCTCCAAGGTGTTAAGGAGCAATGATGTCAGTTCAAAGACTAATGTCTACCTCATTCAGGCCATGATCTTTTCAATTACTTGTTGTGCATCTGAAAGATAGGCAATTTCTAAGGATGACAGAAGAAAAATCATAGCCTTGGAGTTGTGGTGTTGGAGAAGAGTATTGAATACCCAACAGACTGTCGAAAGAACAAATACGTCTTGGAGAAAGTGCAACCGAGGTGCTTAGGATGGTGAAACTTCATCTCTCATATTTTGGGCATGTTAGGAAAGATCGGTTCTTGGAAAGGGACATCATGTTGTAAAGCTAGAGGGTTAGTGAAACAAAGGGTAACACCTTCAACAAGATAGATTAATACAGTGACTGTAACAGCGGCTCAAGTTTATTAGAGAAAATGAGGATGGCACAAGTTGGGGCAAGGTTCAGATCTGCTGTTCATAGGGTTACAGTGAGTTGTAATCTACTCAGTGGCATATAACAATAACAACAACGTACTAATCCCTGATAGATTTAACAAGTCTTTATGGCACAGTCATTAAAGTACTCTCCTGCTAGGCAAAAAGCCTGGGATTTGAACCTACCACTTGCTTTATGGGAGAAAAATTAGGCAATCTCTTCCCATAAAGATTTGCATCCTTACAATTAGTAGTTCTCTGTCTTAAGTCAAACTCTACTCCACAGGAGTGAGTTTGGATTTTTGTTGTTGTTGTTGCATTTTACCTGATAATTGTGTAATGAATGACCTTATGTGTATGGCACTAAGAGGAAACATTTGTTAGAGTAAATTTCAAGAAGGCAAAGAACCAGGGCAATTATATTTGCAACTCCAGCAGGTATTACCAAATTTCCTCTCCTAGAACTAATCAAAGATGCAATCCTACCAGTGTATGTGTGACTACTCCGTCACACTCTGCCATATGCTGTGTATGTGTGTGATAATTTTTAATCTGGTGAAAATAATTCCAGAATAATGTGATTTATAGTTCTTTTAATAGGAAGGAGGTTCTCATGTCTTTGAACATAACTTGATTTCTTTTTCTTTAAATAGTTTGTTCATGTCCTTTGATTTCCTCATTTGCATTTAGACCTAAGAAAAGCCACAAGAGGCACCGAATCACCTCCTTAATAAGCGTGGTCTGATTCGTTACTCTCTGGGACCATGACTTCTCCCCTGTGCTTGACGTTAGTAGGGAAGCTGTCATAATGGGTCTCAACAATGCTCACTCACTCAACGTTACAAAGCTAGTCACTGAGAGACCTATTTTTGAGTTTAGCTTTTCTATATCTAAAAGCCCTTAACTTTCTATCACTCCAGACTGCTTAATTTTTTTTTAAGTGGCCTTTCTGAGTGTTAGCTTTCTTCCTTTGAATTGGAAAGATGGCGGGGTGAGAGTGTAACTAATAACAACTGGAACATTGGTGGTGAGTCAGTGTAAAATTCTTGCTTTCAATGAGAGAAACGTAAGTGATGTTGTTATTGTTGTTACGTGCTGTCCAAGTTGTCTGCAACTCAAAGCAACCCTATGTACAATAGCTCTGAACCCTGAGCCAATCTCACTGTCTCTGACACACCATTACCCAAGGTACTTCACATTCAATAACCCCAATTAGGGTCAATCTATCTCGCCCAGGGTCTTCCTTTTCTGCGTTATCCCTCCACCCTTGCAAGCATGATGTCCTTATTCAAGGACTGGTCCCTCCTGGCCACATGTCCAAAGTATGTGAAATGGAGCTTCAAAATCCTTGCCTCCAGAGAGAAACTTTGTTTCATCCTCTCTAGGACAGACCTGTTTGTTCTCTTGGCAGTCCATGGTATGTTCAATACTCTTCTCCAGCACCACAACTCAAAGGCATTAATTCTTTTGCCATCCTTAGTCATTGTCCAGCTCTCTGATGCATAGCAAGTAATTGAGAGGACCATGGCCTGAATCAGGCACACCATAGTCTCCAGACTGACATCTTTGTTCTTCAGTTCTTTGGAGAGGTCGCTGACAGCAAGCTTTCCTAATCCAATTGATCTTTTTTTTTTTTAACTTGTTTTCCCTTCTATCAGTTTATTTACAAAATTTGAATACAAATTTGTACAAATTCTTTCAATTTCCCTAAGCCCCCCATCCATCAAATTGTACAACCCAATGATTAATCCCCTCCCCCCCTGCATATCCACATCCCTTTGCTTCCAGCCTCTCCCACTCCTCTTGGATCCTTATACTCTTTCTACAATAATGGTCATATACAATATTTATCCTTGTGGGATTGAGTTAGTTTACTCAGCATAATGCTTTCCAGTTCCTCCCAAGTTAGGTAAGAATTGACAAACATCATTGCTCCAGAATGCTGCATAGTATTCTATTGTGTGAATGTACCATAACTTCTCAATCCATTCGTTTGTGGTTGGACATTTGGGCTGTTTCCATGTTCTTAATAACCCAGTTACAAAATTAGTAAAAGACATGGAAAGAATTTTCACAGAGGAAGATATTCGAATGGCAAACAAACACATGAAGAAATGCTCCAAATCACTGGCAATAAGAGAGATGCAAATCAAAACCACAGTGAGGTACCATCTCACTCCAGTAAGAGTGGCAAAGTTTAACAGGGTGGCAAGTAATAAATTTTGGGGAGGATGTAGCATGAAAGGAACTCTTATACATTATTGGTGGGGTTGTAAAATGGTACAACCACTCTGTAAGGCAGATTGGCACCTCCTCAAAAAAACTGAACATAGAAATTCCATATGGCCCAGCTATTCCACTGCTTGGAATATACACTGAGAAAATGAGAACTGAGGCACAAACAGAGATTTGTACACCAATGTTCATAACAGCATTATTTACCATCACAAGAACACGGAAACAGTCCAGTTGGTCTTTTGATTTCCTGGTTGCTTGTTCCAAGACCGTTAATTGTGAACCCGAGCAAGGTGAAATTGTTAACAATCTCAATCTCTTTCCATCTGTCATGGTGCTGCCAATTGGCCCAGTGGTGAGAATCTTAGTCTTCTTGATGTTGAACTTCATCCAGATTGAAGACTACAGTCCTTGACCTTCTGCAGCAGATGCTTTTGGTCTCCTCAGTTCCAGTGAGCAAGGCTGTGTCATCTGCACAACATAGATTGTTGATG
>NW_006400031.1:3075720-3131767 GCF_000299155.1 Elephantulus edwardii | reverse complement strand
TAAATATGGATCTCTTCCAGGCAGCAATGTAGTTGTTCTCCAGGTTTCTTGGCACAACTTGGTGAGCATGTCCAGGGCAGGATCTGTTAGCTGGTCAATTGGTATTCCATCAGTTCCTGGGGCCTTGTTTTTTGCCAGTTCCTTCAGAGCAGCTTGACCTTCCTCCTTCATTACCATTGCCTCTTGGTCACATGCTGGTTCATGAAAATCTTCTGTTAGCCAGTTCTTTTTGGAAGAGTGATTCTGTGTTCTCCTTCCATCTTTTTTTGTTGCTTCCTGGATCATTCATTCATATTTTGTCCATAGCATCTTTAAGTATTGCAACTTGAGGCATGAATTTGTTATAAAGTTCCTTCACCTTAAGAAATACTGAGCAAGTTTTGCCATTTTGGTTCACTGTCACCAACTCTTAGCACATTTCATTATAATCCTTTGCTTTGTTTTCCCAAGCTGCCCTTTAAAATACTCTTAAATTCCTTAATTTCTTGATTTTTACCCCTTTGTTTTGGCTTCTCTGGTGCTCTTGTGCAATATTCAGTTTCTTCTGATATCCGTCCCTGTATTGTCTTCCTCCCTTGTCTTTGTAATGAACTTTGCATGCAACATGGGTAATATTCTTGATAGCCTCCCACAGTTCATCTGGTCTTTGTTCATTAGTGTCTAAGGCCTCAAAGCTGTTCCTAAGATATTTTTTTTTTAAAAAAATTGACTTCAAGGTCAAATTTTGGTCCTTGTGGATTTGATTTCATTTTCTTTAGCTTCAGTTTCAACTTGCATTTCAGTACTTGATGGTCAGTTCCACGATCAGCACCTGACTTTGTTTTCACAGGTGATATTGAGCTTCTCCAGTGATTCTTTCCACAGATGTAGTCCGTCTGATTCCTGTGTAGACCATCATGTGGGGTCCATGTGCGTTGCTGTTGTTTGTGATTCTTATAAAAGGTATTTGCAATCAATAAATTATTGATAGTACAAAATTCTATCATTCTATCTCCTCCAGTCTCATTTCTGTCACCAAGACCCTGTTTTCCACTACTGATTCATCTTCCTTGTTTCCATCTTTTGCATTCTAGTCAGCCTTTTTATTAATGCATCTGGTTTGTTCAATCAATTGTTCAATGTTCAATCAATTGCCAACTCCTCCTCTTTGGCTGTGATCGCTGGTGTATATATATTTGAATGATAGTGGTATTAACAGGTCTTCTTTGTATATGTGTGTGCATATTACCCTGTTGCTCACAACGTAATGGTTCAGAATGGATCTAGAAATGATCTTCATGACTCTGACTGCAACTTCATTTTTCCTCACCTTTTCATATCCATTTCCAGTGAGGTAGAACATATGATTGTCTGATTCAAAATGCCCCAAACCAATCCATCTCAGTTCACCAGTGCCTAGTATGGCAGTTATTAATTCGATTTCTTCCTTAACAACCTCCAATTTCCCTACATTCATACTTCTCAACATTCCATGTTCCAATCACTAGTGTCTGTTTGCAACTGTTCCTCCTCCTCTGTGTTTCCCAATATGAGGGCTCAGCCCCCAGTGCCACACCTGCTTGTTTAATTGTGCTCTAGTGTACATAGGGTTTCTGAGGCCTGTTATTTCAGAACTGGATGGCAAATCCTCCTTCTTAATCTGTCTTTGGATGTCTAGCTTTAGAGCAGTGTTTGCCAGACAATCATTGTATCCAAAAGGATAGACGAAAGCTCTCTCCCCATTGCACAGCCAGCAGATTCAGTGTCTCTTCCTCTCCTTTACCACAGGTGGTTGGCTGGGGAGAGTGGGGGAGAAAGGTGCTGTGGGACGAGGCGAGGGAATAGAGCGGATGCTGCTGGTGGGGCTGCGCCTGGAGGGGGACGGGACCACAGCACCTGGGACACAAGTGGGAGGGTGGATGGATTCAGGATCATTTGAACATGTAGTACAGTTGTAAAACTGACATCATGTGCCTCCAGCCTGCAAAACCACCATCTAATTGACATCTATTTGGGCCTCGGGTGCTGCTGTAACTTCTCCATAGTCAATCATGCAGAGTACCTTAAGCTGTCTGTTTACCAGGAGGGGAAATGCATCCTTTATTGAATTTGCATTTCTCTTTTCTCAGTCATTTGTAAGCTCTACTCCAAGTTGTGTGTTAACTAGACATGGAATGTGAGAATCTTAAAGGTTTTTTTTTCCTTTTTTTTAATCATATATGAACTATACTGTCTGTTTACCAAGAGGGGAAATGTATTTTTTCTGGATTAGCATTTATGTCTTTGAAACTGTTATTCTCAGGCTTACATTATGTAGATTAGCTCCGAACCCAAGTTTGTTTACTAGTAACTATGAACTGTTCTCTTGAAATGTAAAAATCCTGTAACTTTAAACTAACATTAGGAATGTGGCTGAGTCATAGACGACTCACAGCGACCTATGAACTGAAGACCTGAACACTTATATAACTTTCTTCCTTTCTCCGTGTTTCCGGAGACAAGCTCTTTCAGAAGTGGATGCCACTCCTGCTCTCAGGCTTGTTTTATTCGGGGAGCTCCACCAAACACTGTCCACCATGGGTGACCATTATCGCATTTGACGCATCAGTGTCACAGTGTTCCGCTTCACTACAACCATGAGTTACCTCTGTAGTATTATGTTAAGTAAAGTAACACGTATCCCAAGCATAAAAACCAATGACCCTTAGAAGGGGAGGCAGTTTTTCAAAATTATTCTCTCTGCCCTCCCATATCCACAGTAAAGTGCTTTAGATGTTACACCTCATCTGCCTTTTTAACGCTTGTCTATGGACAGAACTCCTTGCGTTCAACAACACAAGTTCATTTCCTGGCCAAATGCACCTCGTGTGCAGCCCCCACCAGTCTGTCAGTGGAAGCTCCCATGTTGCTCTGGTGCTAAGCAGATCTCGCTGGAACTTCCAGACTGAGGACAATTAGGAAGAAAGGCCTGAGGGCCCACTTCTGAAAAGAAGCAGTGAAAACCCTATGGATCTGATCATCAACCAGGCCTGGAGGTGGCGAGGCATCAAGACAGTATTTTGTTCTGTTGCTTGTGGAAGCAAACAACAAAGATGGCACTGTGGTCTAAATGACCTGGGAAGAGGCATTTGAATCTCTATCAACCAGGCGACACTAAGAGGAACACACATATTCCTCACCAGCAAATGGTTATATGTTGCTCTTCACACTCTGAACCCTGCCAGAATCACTTGAATTTTGGAGAACAAAGAACTAACCCCAAGACTTGATTTTCCAACGACAAATCTCTAGAATGACATTTTTAGGTGTACGTCCTCATGCTTGGCCATTATTCCAAGTGGACAGTCCCCTAGTCCACTGACAAGTCAGGCTGACTTACAGTATTAGAGTTGTTACTATCCAGATTCATAGAAACACACTTTAGAAATTGTTAATACACCATCCCCAGTCACTGCTGAAGAAGATGTACCTGTTCCTGAGGAGCCTCTGGATGGACTTGAACCTTCAACTCTTCAGTGAGCAATCAAGGGTATTGTATGCACCAGGCATGGAGTCCTAAGCAAATGTAGGGCATTTGTTTACGTGTTTAAAGATTTAGTTGCTATCTTTTCCACAAGTCCCTCAGCAACATTCATCAGGTGATAAATTGTTTTATACAGTTTGGGGCTTACACTTTAAGAAATACTCAGACCTAATTAAATTCATGCACAAGGATGCATAGTGCTGTTCGGGAAAATGGAAAGCCGTAAAAGTCTAAATGTCTATTATTATTAAGAGAATAAATAAATTACTACTTATCCACATATCCGCTTTCTAAACAACATGCCTCCAGAAACTCTATGAACTTTGATAAATGTCACAAGTTGTAGAGGGTCTTCAGGCCTTTTGTTCATGTAGTCGCTATGAGTCGTGCTCGACTCAAAGGCAACCAACAACTCCTGGTGCCCTAGTGGCAAGAAGCTGTGCTGCAATCTCAAAGGCATATGGTTCAAATCCATCATCTTTGACACAGAAAAATTTCTGGAAGTACCATATAAGCAAGAGCCAACAGTGATGAAGGAGGAAATAGAAGCTGCATTGAAGGCGTTGGCAAAAAGTAAGGCCTCACAAATCTATGGTATACCAATTGATTGTTTCAGTTAACAAATGCAGCCCTGGATGTACACAGCAGTCTATGCCAGGAAATTAGAGGACAGCTGTCTGGCAAACAGATTGGAAGAGGTCTGTATTTGTTCCCATTAGCAAGAAAGGCGATTCAAGTGAATATGGAAACTATCAAACAATATCATAAATATTACATGTAAGCAAAATACTGCTGAAGATCATTCAAAACCAGCTAGAACAGTACATAGAGAACTATCAGAAGTTAAAGCAGGATTTAGAAGGGACATTGACACCAGACCTATCATTGTTGATGTCATATCGGTCCTGGCTGAAAGTAAAGAATACCAGAAGAATGTCCGTTTATGCTTTATTGACTATGCCAGGGTATTTGACTGTGTTGATCATAACAAGTTGTGGCTAACATTGAGAAGAATGGAAGTCCCAACCAGAGCATTTAATTGTGCTTATGCAAAACCTATACCTGGACCAGGAGGCTGTTGTGTGAACAGAGCAGGGGAACACTGCATGATTTAAAAGTGAGAAGAGAGTAAGTCAGGGTAGTATTCTCTCTCCATATCTATTCAATAAGTATCCTGAGCAAATTATTCAAGAAGCTGGACTCTGTGAGGAGGAATATGTCATCAGGATTGGAGGAAGACTCATTGATAACCTGTGTTATGCAGATGGCACAACCTTGCTTGTTCAAAGTGGGGAGGACTTGAAGCACTTGTTGGAGAAGATCCAAAAATACAGCCTTCAATATGGATTGCATTTCAATGTCAAGAAAACAAAGATTCTTGCCATTGAGCCTATAGGCAACATCATGATGGGTGGAGAAAATATTGAAACTGTCAGCTTCATCTTACTTGAATCCACAATTAACACCCTTGGTTCTAGCAGTCAGGAAATCAAGAGACATATTGCACAGGGAAAGACTGCAGTTAGGAACCTCTCCAAATTACTGGAGAGTAATGATAACAGTTTGAGGACTAAGGTGCATCTGATCCAGGCCATGATATTTCTTTCTTTTTTTTTTCTATAATTATATTTTATTAATTTTCATAAACATTTACAGAGACTTTGGGTTTCCATTCATTCCTTGTTGCACTATTCTCTCTACCCTCCTCCCAGTTTGTTCTTGTCCAAATGCCACAGTGCTTGTCAAAGCCAGTTCTGATTAATCTCCTTTGTCAGTGTGTCCTTTGCCATTCCCTATCACTCCTCCCTGAGAGAGACTTCACCCTGAGTCATAAGGAAAAGGGGATGGCGTATTCTCTTAGCTACTTCCTGCTGAAAAGGGACGCTGTGGGTTTCAGGGTGAAGATCTTCTCTCACTACTCTAAAGGGCCCCTTTGGCAGTAGGAAACACATAGACTATTATGGAGATTGATTTTGGAATTTAGATGCACTCTTATTGATTGTGCTTGGCCGTACAGCCATGATCTTTCTGATTACTTGCCATGCATCTGAGAGCTGGACAATGAATAAGGATGATAGAAGAATCAATGCCTTTGAGCTGTGGTGTTGGAGAAGAGCGCCGGACATCCCAGGGACCACTGAAAGAATAAACAGACATGTCTTGGAGATGGTGCGGCCTGAGTGCTCTTCGGGGGCAAGAATGGTGAGACTTCACCTCACATACTTTGGGCCATGTTGCTAGGAGGGGCTATACCTTTGAGAGGGACGTGATGCTCAGAAAGGTAGAGGGTGAATGAAGGAGAGGAAGACCTTCAACCAGGTGGATTGACACGGTGACTGCTGCAATGGGTTCTAATTTGCCAGGAAGTGGGAGGATGGTACAGGATAGAGCAGGGTTCAGATCTGTTGTTCACAGGGTCACTGTGGGTCATATTTGACTCGACGGGACCTAACACCAACTACAATGCTTATTTATCTAAACACAGAATGTACACTGAACATGTCTGGTGTTAGTGGTCTTTGAGGAGTGCAGAAATCACACTGACTTTCTCTAGTCAGCATCTGTATTTTAGAGATTTTTTTAAAAGAATGTACATTAATACACTTTTGTGATAATAACAATAGTTTTGATTTTAAGGGAACTTGTGGGTAAACAGCACTAGGTGGCCCCTGGCGCCCTCATCCTGCGTCTTTGGGGGTATAAAATGTGGAGGCCATTGGCAGATGATGTGCGATTGTGAGTGTCCAGTTGGGTGGGGGAAAGGGTGATGCCTCGCTGTCACCACCCCCATCACCCTCCCACCTACAAAGGGAGAAATAAGAACCAGAGGCCACAGGCGCTCCTGGGAGGTCTGGTCCCGACAGCTTCCTCCCGGAACAATGAGCTGACACTGGATAGTCTGCAATCACCCGCCAGTTTCTCTTCCTGTCCCAGCTCAATCAGCTTGTCAGGGCCCAGGAAATGAGGTGGGCCCTCTGTGTGCCCAGGTTCGCATTAGGCAACCTCAGATCCCCTAAATGCATTCCAGCTCCAGAGGTTCTGGGCTGACTGCTTTGCCTGCCAGCCTATTTTTACAGAGATGCTTTTTAAAAACTGAAAAGAAAAAAAAAAGAGTCAAACTAGGTGGTTTCAAATCCAAATTCCTCTGCAGAAGATGTCAGGGCTGGTATCCAAGGTTGGGAGGCTGCTTCCCCGGGCAGTGGGAGTGGAGAGTGAAAGAGAAGCTGATGGAGGATATCTGCCCTCTACCTTCTACTTTCTGTGTTCTGTTTTTCCAAGGGAATGAAAGCTTTCCTATCATAGTTCGCAAGTCTCCGTCTACTCCATGCAAGATGCTAAAGACTCGGCAGTGAAGGGAGGAACACAGGTTGTGAAGTGTGGCGGGTGACATGCCTAATATATAATACCTCCAACTGTGGGGCTGTGGCACCCTGGTTAGTGGGGAGACCTCTCACTGGGCCACAGGACTCTTGAGTTGTAGACCTTCATCTGACACTTTTTGTCCGTAATTGTACAAACACCAACCAGTCCCTTTAAGTCTTGAATGCTGGTGGCACAGCGCCTCCTTCTCTTTAAACTTACCATTGGAAGCCAGACAAAGGCTGGCCAGGAGTTGGGCTCAAATGTCAGCTCTGGGAAGTGAGAGGATATCTTTAGAGCTCAAAGATCCCTTATAAGGAGGGATATTAGTGTTCTGTTTGCCCATGTACTTGAACTTGGCTCTGACTTGGGTACTCAATTTGTAGAAACTGTTCCTAGAAATCCTTTGTACCTCAGCATATGCCCAGAGCCCCAAGGCCACTTTCATGATACAGAGTCATCTCCGCTGCTCTTTGAGATCTGTACTCAGGCTGTGTTGGCTGGTGAGCTAACTGCCAGACGAAGGAGGCCATGGGGGGAAAGATAAGGCACTGAGTGCTGATCAGATCATTGATTCAGACTAGATGATTCCCAGTAGATGAACGGGAGGTGGGAGGTGGGATGGAAAGAGATCTTATAGTTCTAGAGCATGAGTGCTGTCCTGTAACTCTCCCAACGCATGCAGTAGGACCCCCTTTGTCAGGAGTGCTTCACAGATGCAAAGTGGCTGCTGCAGCGCCAGCCCTCAGGTCAACATGCCACGACAGAAGAAGGAAAGAGGGAGCAGCAAAGGCATTGTCTAGCTACACTTAAGAATAAGGTGCAATTACTAACAAAGATAGAAGACTTTAGTGATTTAACAATAGAACTTTATTTTCATTCAGGACCCCATGTTCAATTCTTGGTGACTATATTTCATGTACAACCACCTTAAGTCTGTGAGTGAAGGTTTGTCTATCGCTTCGAAGCTGAACAGCTTTGAGCAGACCTTCCAGACTAAGATGGACTAGGAAGAAATGCCTGGTTATCACTTTCTGTTCTAAAACCAGCTCATGAAGACCCTGTGAATCACAGTGTTCTAGTGTGTAACTGACCATGGGGATGTTTTGTTCTGCTGGGTATGGGGTCGTCGTAAGTTGGAGGGGGAAGGGAGGTGACTCATTCACAATTATCAACAACACAAGCAACTCAGACAGGCTGCTACTCCAAGTATAATTAAAGTTAATAAGGAAGTTGTGATAACGGCTATCAGGAAGCTGTGTCTACCCTACCATCTCACAGAGAGATGTGATGATTAAAAATGCAAATACAAAAAAAAAAGCAAATACATGCAAACTACTGAGACTCTTCCCACAAATGTTGCTTTATTAGATTGCTATTATTACAGATTTTCTAGATATTTTAAATATTTTCCAAGAGAGATATCTGCAGGGCAGATCACAGCTTGGTATGGAGGGCTATCAAGGAAGGCTTCTCGGAGGCAGTGGCCCCTAAGAGAGAAGAGTCAAGAATATTAAGGAAAGGCTAGGCAAAGAGAATTAGTTTGTGGCGAATTATTATTATGTGCCAACAAGTTGAAACAGACTCCTCGCTGACCCTCCAGTAAGTTTTCAGAGCCTTTAAATCACATGAGAAAAGATTGTCCATCTTTCTCCAGTGGAGCAGCTGGTGGATTCAAACTGCTTGCTTTTAGGCTGGCAGCTCATCTCCCTACCACTAAGCTAGCAGAGCTGCTGTTGTTGTGTGCCATCGAGTGAGAAGTGACTCACAGTGGACCCTCCAGCAGGTTTCTGAGAAGATGTTAATTGTGGGAGGAGATTCTTCTCTCTCTATGGAGCAGCTGATCGATTCAAACCATGTTTTTAAGGCTGCAGCACAGCTTCCTACCATCTGAGGTCCCTCGTGGTGAGGACGGATGCATTAATGTGCATCGAAAGAATGAAGTGATGGTTGAAGAGGTGAGAGAAGTTGTGAAGGACTGGGACATAGTAGGGAGCTGGGTTGATTCATCTCTCTGATGCTATGTCAAAAACATGCCTAGCGCATGTGGTAGTGGTGGTGTTACTACAGTCAAGTTGAAACTGACCCACAGCTGACCCTCCACTGGATTTACAAAGCCTGTAAATCACATGAGAAGAGATTGGTCATCTTCCCCTTGAGGAGTTGTTGTTGTTATGTGCCGTCGAGTCTCTTGAGACTCATAGCGACCCTATGTACAACAGCCCTAAACCCTGCTCTATCCTGAGCCAACCTGTCTCTGACACCCCCATCCTGATTACTCCAGTCACTGAATCAATCCATCTCATAGAGGGCCTTCCCCTCCTGCGCTGTCCCTCCACCCTCCCAAGCATGATGTCCCTCTCCAAGGACCGGTCCCTCCTTGAGGAGTAGCTGGTGAATTTTAACTGCTTGCATTTTCATTGACAATGTAACCACTGTCCACCGGAGCGCTATGCCTAGCATGTTGTTGTTGTTGTTGTTGTTGTGTGCCCTTCAGTCCAGAGCTGACTCATAGCTGACCCTCCTGTGGGTTTTCACAGGCACTGGAGGAGATTTCCCATCCTTCTTCCGCACAGCAGCTGGTGGACTCAAACCGCTTTGGGATTACAGTTCAGCTTCTTGACACTAGAACTCCTTTTTTGTTGTTGTTGAATAAGAACCAACCCACAGGCACTTCATCAAATGGAACGAGATTGCTCATCCTTCTCCCATGGTGCAGCTGGTGGATTAGAATCACAAACCTTTGGGATTGCAGAGCAGCTTCTCACCACTAGGTCAACAGAGCTCCCTAGAGCTCCTTCTTGTGGTTGTTATATGCCATCGAGTTGCCTGTGGCTCGTAGCAACCCTGTGTAACAATAGCTCTGAACACTGAGCCAATTTCATTGCCTCCAACCCATCTACC
Organism: Elephantulus edwardii; assembly: GCF_000299155.1. Classification (NCBI taxonomy): domain Eukaryota; kingdom Metazoa; phylum Chordata; class Mammalia; order Macroscelidea; family Macroscelididae; genus Elephantulus; species Elephantulus edwardii. The sequence goes on along the minus strand of NW_006400031.1, from coordinate 3,122,001 downwards.
CTCATTACCCCAGTCACTGAATCCATCCATCGCATCCGAGGTCTTCCTCTCTTGCTCTGTCCCTCCACCCTTCCAAGCACGATGTCCTTTTCTGAGGACTGGTGCCTCCTGCCAACATGTTCAAAGTAAGCAAGACAGAGCTTCAAAATCCTAACCTCCAAGGAGCAGCTTGGTTTCACCCTTTACAAGACTGACCTTTTCTTTTAGAAGTGCATGGTATGTTCAGTACTCCTCTGCAGCACCACAACTCAAAGGCATCTATTCTTCTATCATCCTAAGTCATTGTCCAGCTCTCTGATGCATAGCAAGTAATTGTGAAGATCATGGCCTGGATCAGGCACATCTTAGTCTCTAGACTGACAACGTTGCTCATCAGTACTCTGGAGCAGTTGCTGACAGCAGATTTTCCCAGTGAAATTCATCTTTTGATTTCCTGACTGTTGATGCCAAGAGTTTGACTGTGGAACCAATCAAGCAGAAATTGTTAATAATCTCAATCTGTCTTTCATGGAGCTGCCAATTAGCCCAGTGGTGTGAATCTTTGTTTTCTTGATGTTGAGCTTAACTGAAAGCAGAGAGTACCAGAGGAATGTCTATCTGTGTTCCGTTGACTATGCAAAGGCATTTGACTGTGTGGTAAGAACAAATTGTTGCTAACCTTGAGAAGAATGGTAATCTCAGAATGCTTAATTGTGTTCCTGTGAAACCTATACTTTGATCAGGAGGCAGTCGTCAGAACAGAGCAAGAAAACACTACAGTGTTTAAAATCAGGAAAGGTGTGGGTTGCATCCTGTCTCCATACCCTTTCAAGTTATATGCAGAACAACAGATCATTTGGGAGGCTGGATTTATGAGGAGGAATCAGGATTGGAGGAAGACTATCAACAATGTGTGTTTGCAAATGACATAATCTTGCTTGCTGAAACTGAGGTGGAGCTGGGGCGTTTGCAGCAGAAAGTCAAGAATTTCAGCCTTCGATTGAGGCTCAACATCAAGAAAAGGCACACACACACACACACACACACACACACACACACCCTTTCTCTTTCTCTTTCTCTCTCACTCTCACATTTACCTGCCCCCATTGGCTTCTGTGGGAGAGCAGCCTGGTGGGAAACGAGTCCTGGGGCTTGAATCCTGAAAACATTGCCTTCACAGGGAGTTCAAGGCTGCTTGAGGTGGAGGGATGTGGCCTGATGGTCATTGTGGCCCAGACTTTTCCTCTCCATAAGTCTTCCTGATGCTAGGAGTTTTCAAAAGCACATTTGACAAGTTTGGTCAAACAGGAAAGCAAGAGCTGATAACGCGCGAAGGAGGCAAGGGTGGAGGTTTGGCCCTTGGGCCTGTTCCAGCCTTTCACCCAACTCCTGCCTCAGCCTGAGTCTGTCCCTGAGCCCCCAGGCCCTCTTCAGACATGGACACGGGAGGAGTGTCAGCATCTACGTACGGGACATGCTTGGGAAGGCTTTGTGGGGTCCCCTCTTTCTATTCCCTTAATTTTTAGAGGAAGTTTCCTCAAATCAGCCAGATTTTCTTCCTTTATCTTGATCTCCTAAGAAGCCACTCTAGCTCACAAATTCTAGGTCTTTCTGTTTCTCCTGGCCCCCTCCTTGCAGACCTTTGCTCAGTTAAGTTCACATTTATTGAACATTTGTGAAGTAGTTGCTTAATAAATCTAGGGGTGTAGTCATAGGGATTTGGGATGCTCATCCAAACCTGTGCTTGGTCAGGTGGTTTGAACCTATCAGCAGCTCCATTAATAAAAGATGGACAATCTCCTCCCACATACATTTATAGACTCAGACACCAAACAAAGTGGTAGCTGTCAATCTGTTCCCTCCCGATACAAATGAGTTCGAGATTTGGGGGATTTTGTTTTGTATGGTTTTGGTTGCTGTCAGATTTATGTTTTAGTGAGAAACACATACTGGTCCTGGAGTGGTCTGCCTGTTAAATGTGTGTGTGTGTGTGTGTGTGTGTGTGGTGAATATTTGATACCAGATGTTGTTATGTGCCATTGAATTGTCTGCAACTCATAGCGACCCTGTGTACAATAGCCTTAAACCCTGCTCTATCCTGTGCCAACCTCACAGTCTCCGACACACCCACGCCCATTACCCCACTCACTGAATCAATTAATCTCTTCGAGGGTCGTCTTTTCTTGCGCTGTCCCTCCACCCTCCCAAGCATGATGTCCCTCTCCAAGGACTGGTCCCTCCTTAAAACATGCCCAATGTATGTCAGACGAAGCTTCACAATCCTTGCCTCCAAGGAGCAGCCTGGTTTCACCTTCCCCAGGATGAATCTCTTTGTTCTCTTAGCAGTCCATGGTATATTCAATACTCTTCACCAATACCAGAGCTGAAAGTCATCAATTCTCCTTCTGTCAACCCTAGTCATTGTCCAACTCTCTGATGCATAGCAAGTGATTGCAAAGACAATGGCCTGTATCAGGCGCACCTTAGTCTCCAGACTGACATTGTTGCTCTTCAGTACTTTGGAGAGGTCTCTGACAGCAGATTTTCCCAATGCAATACATCTTTTAATTTACTGGGTGCTGGTGCCAAGAGTGTTGATTGTAGAACCAAACAAACTGAAGCTGTTAACAATCTCAATCTCTTCACCATCTATCATGATGCTGCCATTCAGCCCTGTGATGAGAATCTGTCTTCTTGACATTGAGCTTCAATCCATACTGAAGGCTGCAGTCCCTGACCTTCCACAGCAAGTGTTTCCGGTCCTCCTCAGTTTTAGTAAGCAGGGTTGTGTCATGTGCATAACACAGATTATTAATGAGTCTTCCTCCAATCCTGATGCCATATTTCTCCTCATAGAGCCCAGCCTCCTGGATAATCTGTTCTGCAGATAGATTGAAAAGGTACGAAGATAGGACACATCCCTGGCATACACCCTTCCCAATTTTTAACCATGGAGTATTTCCTTGTTCTGTCCTGACAACTGCCTCCTGGTCCAAGTATAGGTTTAACATAAGCACAGTAAAGTATTCTGAGATTCCCATTCTTCTCAGAGTCAGCCACAGCTTGTTGTTGTCCACACAAAGAAAAGTATTATAATGAAATGTGCAAAGAGCTGGAGTCAGCATATCAAAGGGGCCAAACTCAGATTTCTCAAGCTCAAGGAACTGAAGAACAATTCAAGCCCTGAGTTGCAATACTTAAGGATGCTTTGAATACAGAGTATTAAATGATCCAGGAAGCATTAAAAGAAGATGGAAAGAGTATACAGAGTCATTGTTCTGAAAGGAACTGGCAGATATAGAAGAATTTAATGAAACAACGTATGAGCAAGAGCCTATGGTGTTGAAGGAAGAAGTTCAAGCTGCTCTGAAAGAACTGGCAAAAAACAAGGCCCCAGGAATTGATGGTATACCAATTGATATATTTCAACAAATAGATTCTGCTCTAGATGTGCTCACTAAGTTGTGCCAAGAAATCTGGAGGACAAGCCGCTGGCCAACTGACTGGAAGAAATTTATATTTGTTCCCATCCTAAAGAAAGGTGATCTGACAGAGTGTGGAAATTATCGAACAATATCACTGACACCACATGCTAGCAAGATTCTGTTGAAGATTACCCAAAAAAATGACTGGAAAAGCATATCAATAGAGAAGTGCCAGAAGTGCAGGCTGGGCTTAAAAAAGGCTGTGGTACTAGGGATATTGTAGCTAATGTTTGACAGATGTTGGCTGAAAGCAGAGAATACCAGAGGAATGTCAATCATTGATAGTAGATACTTGATATTAAAACAAAGTTGTTCTAACCACCTCTTTAGTGTGGCAAAATGTTCCCATTGGTGGTGTTGGTCAGGGTTTTGTTTTTCCCCATAGTCCATGTGGCTTTATAGTTAGGAATTGCTCTGCCAACCCAAAAGCAAGTGGTTCAAGTCTACCAGCTGCTCTTCAGGAGGAAAATAGGCAGTCCTCTCCTGTGTGACTTATAACCTCTTCAGTCCCTCCGGATGATCTTCCAGTGCTTTTGACCAGACAGGAAATAACAACAGCAGCAACTTTTCTGCTGAGGGGGTAGCTCTTGAAAGCCCCCCTCCAGCCTCCACTGTCTTTCTCTGTGGGTGAGGAACCCAATTTTGCCTATTCCCAAGGCCTGGCTTCTTCTGTGGCTGATAGACCTTGAGACCTCCTGTGTCTCAGTATCAGCGAATGCCTGGAGCTGCCTGGGAAGAGTGTCTGTCTAGACGGAATATCTGTTTTCCTCAATACGTCTGCACTGTGAACATTCCTTATTTAAAAAGGAAGCTTGGGGATACCTTACTTAAATGTTCTATTATACATTTTAAAGGATCATTTGATGTGTGTCACCAGCATGTTAAAATGTACTTCATTCTGTAATATTTTTTTCCCCAGTCAGATGGCTGGTTTGCTTATTCGTATATTGTAGGAAGTCTTTTGATTTGTTTTTTTTATCTTTTTGTTTGTGGCATGTGTGTGTGTACACAACACTGTCAGATACAGAAGTCAATGTCTGGGTTCAGCAGTAGGCCTAGGAGTTCAGGGTCAACAAAGTAGCCTTCAGCACTCAGTCAATATGACCTATTGGTTTCGCCTCTCACACTTCACTCAGCTTGTTCCAGTGTCTTCCAAATTCCTCAGAGTTGATGGCTGGTTCTGGGAGAGCATGGCGTCCCAGTGCAGAGTCTGCGGGGTCTAGCCCCCTGCTGACCTGTTCTAGGTCTCTCCACCTGTGGGTCTACTCACAGAGCACAGCAAGGCGGCCCATACCCCTCTATAACAGGGTCCCTCTGCACAGGGTGGGTCATCACAGCCTCGTTAATGATAAGCTCTTTCTCTCCAGGGTCCCTCTGAGACCCAGTTTTGGCCCCACAATGCTGCTTGCTTGCTGGGAAGTCTATCTCCATAAGCCTTTTACGCTATCAAGACCTGCTCTAACACGTGAATTATTACGGTTAGAGATTTGTTCCTCAAAACAGTTTCTTCTTTAAGCCCTTCCAGAAAAGGGCCCTGGCCATCTTCTTTGGACAAAAAAGAAAATGAATCTGTAGGAGACTCTTATCTTGATAACTTATCAATGATAACATTGACCGAACTTCTGAAGTGCGGGGAATGATTCCAACAGAGGCTCAGAGTGCTAGCAGGGACGGAGCAGATCATCCTGCAAACCTGGGTGTAGCTTAAAGGGAGCGTGTTAGGGAGGCTTAACCTGGGATTCCACATTTATGGGGCTTATGAGAGCCTTGTGGGCTCCGAAGTGAGTTGTCACCATTTAATCAACAAATGGGCCCTGAACACCTCCCAAGCAATAGTCATTGTGTTGGGCTCTGGGGACTTGGACAGAAATGGGGAGCTTCGAATGGGGAGCCTGTCGTCATGGAGCTTGGAAGAGGTAGTATATTATATCCCCTCATGAAACTGAGGTGACGAGCTGAATCACTGTGAAGGGAAGTAACTGAGGGCCAGACAGCAGAGGAGCTGCTGGGGGTGGCGTGGGGGCGTGGGTTTGCACACCAGAGAGATAGTGAGTGAGAACCGAACCGGGGCGGGGGGGGGGGCAGGAATCTACACTTACCCACCTGTGCTACAGTTTGGGGCTCCCAGAAATTGAGAGGATGAGTTGCATCGGGGGTGTCTCTTCACTTTCCTACTAGTTCCAGGGCAAACAGGACCACTGAGAAGGCCTAGCTGTGGTGGCGTGGGGGCCGCCTCTCCCACCCTATCAGAGCCCCCCTGGGACAGAGCCATCTTTATCAGGCCCCAGCTGTGGCTGCCTTGGTCTTGCTGGGAAGTGCCGGGGCTGGGAGCTCAGGACAGGCTGACATGGCCAAGAAGAGATAATTTCAATCTGCAGCCTCCAGAATGAGGGAGAAATGTAAACAATTTTCCCTAGAAGCTGAGCCAGCAGCTGGAGGGAGGGAGAGGTGGGGGGAATAGAGGTGGAGAATAGGAGTGGACGGGGGCACCCTGCTAGCTAACCTTCCCCCGCAGGACCACTGTTGATGGTGTGGGGTGGGGGTGCGGGTATTTGAGTTGGATCAGATCTTCTTGGCCTGGTCCTTCCCAGGTGTGCAAGGCAGCAGCTGCTTTAGGACCATACAGGCCAATCTCACTCTCAGTTTGCCAAGCAGTGACAAGAGAGGACTTGGGTGAAAGTTTTTCAGTCCCCAAACCACAAACCACTCCTCCTGTTTTAAGTTCCTTTCACAAGTTAGCTGTGTGACATCCTTCAGCAGATCGCTAGATCCTCCTAAACCTTCTCATCTGTTCTCATCTGTTAAATGGGAATTGTTGTTGCTGTGTACCGTCGAGCCAGAGCCAATGTATAGCTGACCCGCTGGTGGGTTTTCAGAGGCAGTTAATCGCTTAGGAGGAGACTGCCTGTCTTTCTCCCACAGAGCAGCTGATGGCCTTGAACCATGTGCCTTCAAAACTGCAGCACAGCTTCTTGCCAATAGGCAACCAGAACTCCCTTCAATGGGGATTATATTAAGGCAAATTATTATACTAAGTTGGAAACAGGAGTGGCATTCACTCCCTAAACAGCATGCCTCTGGAAAGCTATGTGAACTTTGATAAATGATAATAGTTATGGAAAGGCTTCAGACCTTTTATTCATAGGTTTGCTATGAATCGTGCTTGACTCAATGGCAATCAACAACAACAACAACAGCAACATTATACTAAGAGAGTGCTGGTGACATAGTTATAGGAGTTGCTTTGCCAACCAGAATGGACATGGTTCAAATCCACCAGTTCAAATCCCATGGAAGAAAGAGGTACAGCCTCCTCTCCTGTGATTTATTACCTCTGAAAACCTGCTGGAGGGTTCCAACCCGAACAGTACTTAACAAAATCAGTGTTATGATAAGGGTGCTTAATTGCCATTCATTCATTCTACAATTATTTATTTGCTCTAGCTCTGGTGACCTAGCGGTAAAGAATTGCACCACTTACCCAAAGACACATGGTTCAAAGCCACCAGCTGCTCTACCAGAGAAAGACGGCAATTAATTTGCATGCAATATACTCCCTCTGAAAAACCTTTGGTGGGTCAGCTATGAGTTGGTTCCGATTTGAAAGTACACAACAACAGTATGCCGCGTTCTAGGTACCGAGGACATGGCTGTGAGGCAAAGTAGAGGCTGCCCCTTTTCTCATAAAGTTGAGAGTGGCTTCCGTGCAGTATCCGATCTGCCCAGACCCACCACCATCGAGTCTGTTCCAGATCACAGGGACCCTCCACTGAGCTTCTGAGGCTGTAAATCTCCCGAGACAGAAGGAGACTTCCTGTCTTTCACCTGAGAAGCAGCAAGTGGATTCACACCATTGACCTTTCCGTTAAAAGCACAACTTTTAATGCACTACAGCAGCAGAGATGTAATGTGAGTTAATAACTGTTGACAAGATAATGTTCAGTCCTTGGAAATTATGGATTGTGGTGGTGGCTGTTGTTATGTGTCGTTGAGTCAAGTGATTGGAAGAGGTCCATATTCCCATTCTGACAGAAAATGGAAACTATCAGACAATGTCACTGGTTTCACATACAAGCAAAATACTGCTGAAGATCACTTAAAAAACGGTTAGAATAGTGCAAAGATAGGGAATTGCTAGAATTAAAAGTAGGATTTAGAAGAGGCCATAGCACAAACGATATCATGGCTGATGTCAAATGAATCTTGGCTGAAAGTAAAGAATGTTATTGTTGTTATGTGTTGTCAAGTTGCCTGTGACTCATAGCAACTCTAAACAGCCCTAAACCCCGCTCTATGCCGTGGAGAAGAATTTATGCTTTACTGATTGTGGTGGTTACTATATAAGTGTTCTTTCCAACACAAAGCTTTCCTGACTTTCTCAAGATAAGCTATCCCTATCTCCAGTCCTTGTGTCCCTTTTTTTATGGTACTTAAGACATGCTGCTGTCCTTTTACAATCCTCAGAAAGAACTGGGCAGCTTTTTGGAATCTGGAACATTAGGTGCCCAAACCAAATGCATCCTTCACGTCTATGCCACTGGGTCAGTTTCAACTCACAGCAACCAGAAACAATCCACTGCATTTCCAAGGTTGTAATTCCTAATGGAGAGACTGATCATCTTTCTCCTATAGAGTGGCTTGTGGGTTCGAACTTCCAGAGACACCTTTGGTTAGCAACACAAGATACTATCAACTATGAAACCAGAACCTATAGCACAATGTAAATGCCCATCAGACGTTCACGGAATGAATGATCATGAGTCTTGACCATACTGCCTACTCTCAGCATACAGTGAATTAGTTTTAAAACGAAGGAAGAGGGGAACTCCTTGATCTATGACTGAGAGTGGCTTGTAGAGAACAGTAGATATCAAGGTGCCACAGGTCCACACAATGTAGATTCAGGTATGTGAGCACATAATGATGATTGTCGACATTTATGATAGCTCCAAGGCTTCCTGGGTGGCACCATCAAGTGCTTGACTACCAGCTGAGCACCTTGGAAGACACATACCTAAAGAGAGGAGGCATCTCAGAGAAAGGTCTGGTGGTCGTCATCAGCTCCTGCAAGGTCAACGTCTTGAAAATCCTACAAAGAAATTCTGCTCTGATACATGTGTGGTTGATATGAGCCAAAGTGGACAACACAACAACTGGAAGAGTTCGTTCTGTTTTCTTTCTTTCTTTTTTTTTTTTGGACTGAATTTCTTACATTCAATGAGTTAGAGGGTTTTTAAATTGGTTTTCTTACAAAGTTTGTATACATGGTGTTTCACACTATTCTTCATTCACATTATGTCTCATGCAATCATTCTAGTGTATTATGTTTTATAAAATTAATCACCATTGGACCTTGCCCATCATTATCCTGTCTTTTCACCTGGATCCTTCCCATTTGCTTTCCCTCTCCCTCATCCACCAAACTGTGCAGCCCTGTGGTTTCATCTCTACCTATCCTCACCCTTCTGCTCCACCTACTTTGAGTTCTCATACATGTTTTACTTCATCCTTCTATTTTTACGATCATGGTCTTATGCAGTGTTTGTCCTTATGAGACTGCAGTATTTCACTCAGCGTAATGCTCTTCAGCCTCTCCCAAGTTATGTAGTATTTTTTCAAAATACTACAGTCAGTTTTGGAAGCAGGAATGGCATCCACTTCCTAAACAAAATGCCTCTGGAAACTCCATGAACATTGATAAATGTCCATACTTATAGAAAAGCTTCAGGTCTTTTGTTCATAGGGTTGCTATAAGTCATGCTTGACTCAATGGTATTCAAAAACAACAGTCAGTTTGACATTTCTTCAAAAAGTTGAACATAGAAACTCCATATGACCCAGCTATTGCACTACTAGGAATATACCCAAGGTAGTTAGAACTGAGGCACAATGGTGACTTGCACACCAGTGTTCGTAGCAGCATTATTCACCATCACAAGAACACGGAAACAGCCCAAATGTCCAACCACAACCAAGTGGATTGACAAATTGTGATATATTCATACAGTGGAATGCTATGCAGCACGCAGGAGCAATGATTTGGAGGGGTCCTTTAGATGAAGACTTCCTTTCATGTGGACCCACAATTAATATACATGGAAGCAGTACTTAGGAAATCAAACAACACATTGAATGGGAAAAGTCTGCTGTGTCGACCTTTTTAAAGTGTTGGAAAGTAAAAAAATGTCACTTTGAGTAAGAAGTCCCTGATCCAAGCCATATTGTTGTTGCTGAGTACTGTTGCATTGGAACTGACTCACAGCTGACCCTCTAGCAATTTTTCAGAGACAGTACATTTCAGGGGAGGAGATTGCCTATCTTTCTCACAAGGAGAAGTTGGTGGATTCAAACTGCATACCTTTAGGTTGGCAGTGCAATTCCTTACCACTAAGCCACCAGACCTCTCTAAGATCCAAGCCATAGTACCCCTTTCTAATTGTTTCAGATATATTTGAAAGCAAAATAATGCATATAGACGATAAAGGAAAAATCAATGCTGTTCAGCTATGATGTTGGTGAAGAGTATTTAATCCATCACAGGCTGCCAAAAGATCAAGCAAATCTATCTTAGAGGAGAAATAGCCAGAAGGGTCCTTAGAAACAAGGATGGTGAGACTTCCTCTCATGTGCTTTGGGCTTGGTATCAAAAGGAGCCAATTCCTGGTAAAGGACATCAAGCTTAGAAAAGTGGGTCAGTGAAAGAGAGGGAGACCCGTGAGGAGCTGGATTGGCAGTGGATCCACAAATAAAGGCAAGCACAGTAGAGATTGTAACAATGGTGAAGAATCCCAACGTTCTGCTCTGTAGTATGAAGGGTCCCTATGAGTAGTGACCTCGTCAAGGTGCCTAACAACAATACCAACAGCAGCCTTCAACCCATAACTACAGAGAATTAAGAAGTATTCACTTTCTCATTTTGAAAGAGAAGAAATGAAGGTGCAGTGTGTTTAGCTATCTTGCTGAGGTCACATCTAGATTATATGGGCGGGGAGGGGATGTCAATCCCTGAGACAGGTCTAGAGCCTGTGTTCTTAACCCCAGCTCTACCTGTATGTATGCACAGGGCAATGAAGGAAGGTGGGAGCGCTCACAGTGGCAGGTGACATGTATATCTTAGCATAACTCCTGAAATGTTGGCTGTGCTCAAATCTCAAGCAGGTCTTGAAATTGAGAGTGGCACCGAGGAAGAAGCTGTTGCTTTTGGTTCAAGTGACAGGTGAAAGAGCAAGCTAGAGACATGTGCCGTCGTGAAAGCCAAGAGTTAACAGTGAGTTTGGTGTGCCTGCCTCTGGAGTAACCTGGTGAGGCATGGGTGGGAGCCCTCAAGGCTGGCAGAGAGTTTAGAAGGCCCCATGCTCATCTGGCCTGGCATATTTATTACTGGTTGATTGTAATATTTTCTAGGTCATGTGTCTCTAGGAATTGTTGAGATACAATGACAGGCACTGAAACTTTGGTCAATTCTTCTAGCTCTGTTCTGGTTCTCCTCCTGTCCTCTCGCCCATCAGCTATAATCAAAATGATTCTTAGGACATGAGTGCGTGCGTTTTGGTCAGAGGAAAGGGTCTCTGTGTGGATGAGCTGTATCAGACCCAGGCTCTAACTGCATCATGCTGAGAGAGAGAGGTTTCCTAGACACAGTCATCATTCATTAGTTGATTCCATCATTCAGTGCTCTCCGGGGATCTCCAGTGAGTGCAGCCGTGTGTTGGGTGCTGGGTATAAAAGGGAGAATGAGACCCAAGCCTCCTCTTGAGACATTGACAGATGAGGGAGAGCACTGTTTAAAAGGGATATATGATTAGGTATTATTGTCATGACAGGAGTCAGGAATGAAGGCTGCAGAGTGGAGTGGACTTGGGGGCAGGGATCGCATAAAAATGAAAGAGTTTTACTTTTCAAGGAGAAGAGTGAATTGGTGTGGGGCAGGTGGTGGGCAGGGAGAAAAGGGCAAAAATGAATGACTGTAAACCCTAAGTCTCTATAAACTGTCATTAAAATTAATTAAACAAAAAGTGGGAGCCCACAGCTGTGTTAAACAATGCCACACGTGGAAAGGGGTCTTTCCGCCACAGCTTACTTCCAGAGATCTGACCCTTGTCACTCTATGGGATGCATCTTTTCTAATAAATCTTTGTTTTCTCCTTAAAAAAAAAGATAGTGCAATACACTATCAACAAGGAGTCAGGACAGAAAGCAGACAGTGGTAGCTCAAAATTACACACAAATGCATGCCCTGGAGGAATTCCTGATGCAGCCTGGAACCAGGGTGGGTAGGGATGAATTCTGAAGCAGGTAACCATTGACTTGAGCTTTGAAGGATGCTTTGAAAACAGAAGGAAACAGAGTGGAGAAAGTGTTTAGATGAGCTGAAGACAGAAAATATTGCCTGTCCAGGAGAGAAACCCAGGGCACACAGATATATGAAATAGTTTGATTTGAAATATCATCTGTGCACATCTTTTTTAGGTAGATGTGTAATATTACGTGTGTCTCTGTGTGTGCACATTCCTGTCATTAGGAAGATAGTGTCTGGAAAGTTACATTGAAAATGTCTACGTACATGTTTTCTATGAAAACATTTCTGGATGGTAATGTGTGAGAAACATTTAGTCATTGACATTTTAGTGTGAATAAATTTATATTCATTTTTATCGCAGAAGCTTGGATCTTTCAGTGGGAAAGAGGACTGGGAGATGTCAGGTGACCCTGTCCGAAATGAGCTAGGTTATCGTCTCTATTACACTCTGTCCAACACGGAAAATCTCTCTGAAGCCTTTTGATGAAAAAGTAGAGGCTGTGGATGGAGTAGAAATTTTAGCCATCAGAAGACCTCTGCTCATGTGGCATGACTCCAAATGGGGGGAAAACCATGACAAACAACCCTTAATAATTGGAACATGGAAAATACAAAATATACATTTAGGAAAATTGCAAATTGTCAGTAAGGAAATGGAATCCATAAAGATCATAGGCATTTTTGGACTGAAATGGACTGGTATTGGTATTTTTAAATTGGAAAATAATGCCTGATAAGCAGAGAGAAAAGGTTGAAATTGTTAATAATTTCATCTCGCTGGGATCCAGTCAACACCCTTGGTTACCAGCAATCAGGAGATCCACTCCAGAACATTTTCTCTCTGAACATTTTTTTTTTAAATTTTTTTTCTATAATTATATTTTATTAATTTTCATAAACATTTACAGAGATTTTGGGCTTCCACTCATTCATTGTTGCACTATTCTCTCTACCCTCCTCCCAGTTTGTTCTTGTCCAAATGCCACAGTGCTTGTCAAAGCCAGTTCTGATTAATCTTCTTTGTCAGTGTGTCCTTTGCCATTCCCTATCACTCCTCCCTGAGAGAGACTTCACCCTGAGTCATAAGGAAAAGGGGTGGCGTATTCTCTTAGCTACTTCCTGCTGAAAAGGGACGCTGTGGGTTTCAGGGTGACTCTCTGAACATTTTGTTATAATACTTTGTCTTCTCAGTCTGTCCTCTGAAATCAGCTCTTCAGCTTGTTTATATTAGTGTGTCTCTCCTTTGTGTGTAAATTTTAATAATAGTAATACTAATGAGGCTCCTTTGTATGCATCAACGCTGTTATTCTATCACTAATTGTGGTGGTGGTGTGGCCATCATGTCTGAATTGACCTACAGCTGACCCTCCAGCAGGTTTTCGGGAGCAGTAAATCTCATGGGAGGAGATGGTCCATCTTTCCACACACCCTCCTACCCCGAAGAGCAGCTGGTAGATTTGAACCATGTGTCTTGGGCTTGACGGTGCAATTCCTTACCACTCGGCCACCAGAGATCCCTTCAGTGTTAGGAACGTATCTTCTTTTGAAATAACTTCTCCTCCCCAATGAATCAAATCAGTAGTTATTATTAATGAATCTTGATTAACATGTTTGACCCATTTCAGGCTGCTGAGGTTGGTAGAAATCCTTGACTTCAACTTTGGATTTACTGGGTGTATATAAATTTGAAAAAAAAAAAAATCATGTAGTCATCCCTTTTACTTTAAACAATGTCTTAGGTTAGATAATAAATTATAGATTCGTCCCAAGCTGAGCTACACACTCCAGGAGTTGTCCAGCTGAAGGTTACCTCCCTGAGTTTAATAATGTGCATGGGAACACCCACTTATTCGCCCTTCTTCTCCTCCTGTCCTGCCACCTAGGGGTTCGTTACCCCAGCCAGGCTGTGCAGAGCCTGGGAGGGCAGGAATGCAGGGAAGGAAAGATGCCCTGGCTTCCTGTTGTGCTGATGGATAGCAGTGTGGCCCTGGAGAGTGAGGGGAAGGGAGCACTGCCTGAAGTCCAAAGCAGCAGACAAGATGACAACCTGAGGTGACACTGTTTGCCACCTGAGCAGGATGGCATGAAGAGATCTTGGTCTGTTGTTAGGTTTTATCGAGTCAGAACGAAATCATAGCTGACTCTCCAGCAGGTTTTCAGAGGCATTCAATCTCATAGGAGGATATTGCCAGTCCTTCTCTCCCAGAGCACCTGGTGGATTTGAACCACCCACCTCTGAGATTTCAGTGCAGCTTCTTTTCACAAGGCCACCTGGTGTAACTTTTTAATTTTTTTTCTAATACCGGTAACACCTTCTTTATCATATAGCCCAGCTTCTTTCACTATTTGCTTAGTACACAGATTGACAAAATACATTCCTGATGGACTCCCTTCTTGATTTTGAACCACGTAGTGTCTCCTTGCTCTGTTCTGATTACTGCCTCTTGGTCCAAGTATAGGTTTCGCATTAGCACAATCAAATGTTCTGGGATTCCCATTCTTTTCAGAGTCAGCCGTAACTTGTTATGATCCACACAGTCAAAAGCCTTTCCAAAGTCAATGAAGCACAGATAGACATTCTTCTGGTATTCTCTGCTTTCTGCCAAGATCCAGCTAATATTAGCTGTAATAGCCCTAGTACCATGACCTCTTCTAAATCCAGCCTGCACATCTGAAAGTTCTCTGTTGACATATTGCTCCAAATATTTTTGGATCACTTTCAGCAGAATCTTGCTTGCATGTGATATTAATGATATTGTTCAATAATTTCCTCACTCTGTTGGGTCACCTTTCTTTGGAATGGGAACAAATACCAATCTTTTCCAGTCAGTTGGCCAGCTCGCTGTCCTCCAGATTTCTTGGCACAACTTAGTGAGCACATCCAGGGCAGTGCCTATTTGTTGAAACATGTCAGTTGGTATGCTGTCAACTCCTGGAGCCTTGTTTTTTGCCAATTCCTTCAGAGCAATTTGAACTTCCTCCTTCATCACCATAGGCTCTTGCTCATTTGTTATTTCATGAAATTCTTCTGTGTCAGCCAATTCCTTCTGATACAGTGACTCTGTGTACTCCTTCCATCTTCTTTTGATACATCCTGGATCATTCAACATTCTACCCAAAGTATCCTTAAGTATTGCACTTAGGGCTTGAATTTGTTTTTCAACTCCTTCAGCTTAAGAAACGCTCAGCGAGTTTGGCCCTTTTGATTTCCTGACTCCAGCTCTCTGCACATTCATTATAGTATCTTGCTTTGTCGTCCCGGGCTGCCTTTTGAAATTTTCTGTTCAGCTCTTTGATTTCTTGGTTTCTTCCTTTAATACTGGCTTCTCAGCACTCTAATTAAATATTCAGAGTCTCATCTGGCATCAGGATTGGTGGAAGAGTCATCAACAACCTCCATTATGCAGATGACACAACCCTGCTTGCTGAAACTGAGGAGGACCTGAAGCACTTGCTACAGAAGGTCAAGGACTGCAGCCTTCAATATGGATTGAAGCTCAACATCAAGAAAACAAAGATTCTCACCACTGGGCCAATTGGCAGCATCAGTATGGATGGTGAAGAGATTGAGATAGTTAACAGTTTTTGTTTACTTGGTCCCACAATCAGTACTCTCTGTAACAGCATCCAGGAAATCAAGAGACGAATTGCATTGGGAAAGTCACCTGTGAGGGGCCTCTCAAGAGTACAGAAGAGCAGCGATATCAGGGTGGAGATTAAGGTGCACCTGATCCAGGCTATAATCTTTACAATTACGTGCTATGCATCAGAGAGTTGGACAGTGAATAGGGATGATGGAATGAGAATTGATGCCTTTGAGTTGTGGTGCTGGAGAAGAGTGTTGAATATACCATGGACTGCTAGGAGAACACACAGGTTTGTCCTATAGAGGGTGAAGCTGGAGTGTTCCTTGGAGTCAAGGATTATGAAGCTTCATCTGACATACTTTGGGCATGCTGCCAGGAGGGACTGGTCCTTGGAGAGGGACATCATGTTTGGGAGAGTGGAGAGAAGGCACAGGAGAGGAAGACCCTGGATGAGATGGATCGATTCTGTGAGTGGAGTGGTGGGAAATGAATGTGTTTGAGACAGTGAAGTTGGCACAGGATAGAACGGCATTTAGGGCTTTTGTAGATAGGGTCGCTATGAGTCATAAGCAACTCGATGGCACATAACAACAACAACAACAAACAGATTGACTAGGTATGGAGAAAGGGTACAACCTTGATGTACATTTTCCTGATTTTAAATCGCAAGATGTTCCCTTGTTCTATTCAGACAACTATTTTTGTACGTAGAGTTTCAGGATAAGCACAATTAAGAGTTCTGGGATTCTCATTCTTCTCAATGTTAACATAAATCATTATAATACACAGTCAAATGTCTTCGCATGATCATTAGAAACACAAGTTCTAATGATTAAAACTTGCTAATAAACATAATTTGTAATGACATAGTCAATAAAACACAAGTAAACCTCTTTCTGGTATATTCTGCATTCAGACAAAATCCATCTGATGTCGGCAATGACAGCCCTAGTGGTACGCTCTCTTCTAAACCCAGCTTGAATTCCTGGCAGGTCTCTATCAGTGAACCACTGATAACCTTCAGCAAGATTTTTTTTGCATGTAACAGTAGTGATACTGTTTGACAATTCCTACCTTTTGTTGGGTCACCTTTTGGGGAGATGGGAACAAATACAGACCTCTTCCCCTTGCCCTCCTTATCTTTTGGCTGGAGGAGCCCATCCAGAACTGCATCTGTGTGTTGAACATGTCGACTGATATCCTGTTGGGTTCTTATTTTTTTTTTTTTTGTGACTTGAACATTTTAAATTACGTTTCTTTTCTATGTTTTTTAGATACAAAAATTAGAACATAGTTTAGTAAAATTTCTTCTTAAACATAACCACTCCCTCCTCTGGCTTTCTTCCTGTCAGAACTATGTGGATTCTGTAACATAGTTGGTCTTGGTAGTCCAGTTTTCCTAATAACTTTGCTATGTGCTGTGAATGCTTGAAAATTTGAAAGCGTAGTGTGTACAATAGTAAATTGTGAATTAGTGGAATACAGTTCTTCAGTCAGGACAGCTTCCCAGGTATGCTTGCAAAGCCCTTCTACTCAAAGACTCATTTTTCCTAGATTAGTGGTAATAGCTCTTTTGTACTTCCAAATATAAAGTGTATCCGTAAGGCCTCTACATAGTTTGAGAGAAAGCCCTTGTAGAAAGCCCTTGGTTCTGGCTCTGTAGAGTTCTGATTTATCACCTTCCCACATCAGTCTCTGGTTTTTTCCCAGCTGTGCTGCTCCTGCTGCTATTCTGATAAAGGTCCTAGTCTAACTCATGTAGGAATCTTTGGGTTTCACTGTCTGCCCCTTTTCTGCTTCGGCTTTCTTGCTAATAGTGAGATTCTGACTCCAAACATGGTCAGTTTAACTCTCTTGGGATGACAGGACTGACTAAACCCCTCAGTAGTATTCTACCACCTTGTTTGCATGTCCCCACCCAAAAATTGTTATTCTCTTCATTCACATTATTCACGGTCTTGTCCAGACTTATGGTGAAAGTAAAAACCAACACCTATGGAAGCCGGGTTCTTATTTTTTTTGCCAACCCTTCAGTTCAGCATTTACTTCTTTCTTTAGTATTATTGTTCTTAATTATATGCTACTTCCTGAAATATTTCCATTTACCAATTCTTTTTAGTAATACAATGACTCTGTGTATCCGTCTTATTTTGGTGTTTCCGATGCAGAGACATTCATTTGACAGTGTGGATCACAACAAATTATGGCTGACATTGAGAGGAAAGGGAATCCCAGAACTCACTTGTGTTCATGCAAAACCTACACAGAGACCAACAAGCTACGTTGTCTGAATAGAGCAGGTGAATGATTCAAGGTTTAAAATCAAGAAAGTAAGGGGAGGGCTGTGTCTTTTCTTTGTACTTATTCAGACTGTATGTTGAGCAGATCATGCAAGAAATAGGACTTTATGAAGAAGAATGTGGCGTCAGATTCTGTGAAAGATTCAAAAACAACCTGCAACAGATGACACAGCCTTGTTTGCTAAAAGTGAGGAGGGTTAGAAATACTTGCTTCAAATGAATGTAAATCCAAAATCTCTGTAAATGGTCTTTAAAAATTAATAAAATAAAATTTTAAAAAATAATACTTGCTTCAGAAGATAAAATACTGTTGTTATTGTTGTGTACCATAGAGTCAGAAAAGACCTATAGCTGACCTTTTGGTGGATTTTCAGAGATAGTTAATTGCACGGAAGGAGACTGCCCATCCTTCTCCTGTGGTCATCTCGAACTACATGCCCTCAGGATTGCAGCACAGTTTCTTGCCACTAGGCCTCCAGAGCTCAAATAAACTACTATAGCCTTTAATATGAATTACTTCTCAGCATTAATAAAGCAAAAATCCTCACCACTGGCCCAAAAGAAGACATAATGACAGATAGAAAGATCTTACATGGATCCACAGGCAATTTCCTTGACATCAAGAGTCAAGAACTTAAAAGATGTGCTGCATTGAGGATATCTGCTGTCAAAGACATCTCCAAGGTGCTGGGAAGCAGTGATGTCAGTTTATTAACTAAGGTGTGCCTGATGTAAGACTTATGGAGTATTTTCTATTACTTCCTATGTATCTAATAGTTGGACAGTAAATATGACAGGAGAGAAGAGCCAATGACTTTGAGTTGTGGTGTTGGAGAAGAGTACTGAATGTCCCAAGAACTGCCAAAAGAACAGATGAGTATGTCTTGGAGAAAGTGTAATCAAGGTACTCCTTAGAGGCAAGAATGATGGAATTTTGACTCACATACTTTGGACATGTTATTAGAAGGAATCAGTACGTGGAAAAGGACATCATGCTTTGAAAAGTGCAAAGTCAGTGAAAGAAAGGGAGACCATCATAATGAAAGATTGACAATGACTGTAGCAAGAAGCTTAAGTGCATCAGGGGTAGTGAGAATGGCACAGGACAGGGCAGGGTTCAGATCTACTGAGTCATAGTCTACACAACACCACCTAACAATAGAACCATTCAAGATTTTGCCCCTGGAATGCTTCAGAATTGCAACTTGAGGCCTGAACGTGTTCTTCAGTTCTTTCCATTTCCGAAATGTTCAGCATGTTCTTCCCTTTGGGTCTTCTAACTCCAGTTCCTTGCACATCTCCTGATAATGCTTTGCTTGTCTTCTTGAGTTCGCCTTTGAAGTGTCCTGTTCAACTCTCTTTCCTCAGCAATGTTTCTCTTCTCTTATTTTGGCTTCTTTTTGTTTCATTGCAAGTTTTAGAATCTCTTCTGACATCGATTTTTGCCCAACCAGAATGTTCCTTTAGAGGCAGAAGTGGGGAAAATTTGTCTCACTGACTTTGGGCACATTTTCAGGAGGAAGTAGTCCTTGGAGAGAGATATCATACTGGGAAAGGGAGAGAGGCAGCAAAGGAGAGGAAGATCCTCAATGAGATGGATTGTTGACACTGTGACTACACAATGAACTTGAACATGACAGTGATCCTGAGGATGGTGCAGCAGAGGGCAAGGCTCAGATCTGGGGTTCACAGGGTTGCTGTGAGTTGTAGTTGACTTGATGGCATCTAACAACAACAGTCACTTATATGATGATTTTTAATTAAGGCCCAGTTAGGGAGCTCTGGTGGCTTAGTGGTAAGGAGTTGCTCTGCCAACCCCAAAGCAAGCAGTTTGAATTCACCAGCTGCTTCGTAAAAGAAGGATGAGTAATCTCCTGGGCAATTTGCTGCCTCTGAAAACCCACTGGAACGGTAAGCTACTAGTCGATTCTAACTTGACAGAACATAGCAACAACGACGACATCTTGGGGGTGAAGCAATTAAAGCAGTTCTTGTTGTTGTTCTGTGCCGTCGAGTCACCTCTCATAGCGACCCTACTTTATACAACAGCTCTGTAGCTTGCCCTGTCCTGAGCCGGTCTCACTGACTCTGACACAGCTACTTTGGGTCATTACCCCAGTTACTGTGTCCTGTATCAATTCATCTTATTTCTAACTAAAAATTTAGCAGTTCAAAACCACCAGCTAATCTGTCAGAGAAAGAGGTGACAATCTCATTCTGAAAGATTTATAACCACTGAAACTCCTGTTGTTGTCATTGTTGTTGTTTTTTCAGTAGCAGTAAATCTGCACACAGGAGTTGATTGCCCATTTTTCTCCCATGGAGCAGCTAGCTGGTAGATTTGAACTGAGTAGACTTATCAACAACCTGCATTATGCAGATGACACAACCCTGCTTTCTGAAACTGAGGAGAACCTGAAACACTTGCTGCAGATGGTCAGGGATTGCAGCCTTCAATACGCGTTGAAGCTCAACATGAAGAAAACAAAGATTCTCACCACTGGACTGATTGGCAGCCTCATAATGGATGGTGAAGAGATTGAGATTATTGACAGCTTTAGTTTGCTTGGCTCTGCAATCAACACTCTTGCTACCAGTAGCCAGGAAATTAAAAGAGGAATTATATTGGGAAAGTCTGCTG
Organism: Elephantulus edwardii; assembly: GCF_000299155.1. Classification (NCBI taxonomy): domain Eukaryota; kingdom Metazoa; phylum Chordata; class Mammalia; order Macroscelidea; family Macroscelididae; genus Elephantulus; species Elephantulus edwardii. Next base: position 3,101,710 of record NW_006400031.1, on the reverse strand, counting down.
TCAGAGACCTCTCCAAGGCACTGAGGAGCAACGATGTCAGTCTGGAGACCAAGGTGCATCTGATATAGGCCATGGTCTTTGCCATTACTTGCTGTTTCAGAGAACTAGACAATGTCTAGGGATGATAGAAGGAGAGTTGATGCCTTTGAGCTTTGGTATTGGAGAAGAGTACTGAATATAACATAGACTGCTAGGAGAACAAACACGTTCATCCTGGAGAGGGTGAAGCCATGCTGCTCCTTGGAGGCAAGTATTCTGAAGCTTTGTCTGACATACTTTGGCCACGTTGCAAGGTGAGAGCAGTCCTTGGAGAGGACTGTCATGCTTGGGAGGGTTGGGGGATGGCACAAGAGAGGAAGACCTTTGATGAGATGGATTGATTCTGTCACTGGGGTAATGGCGATGGGCATATTGGAGACAAAAGATAGAGCAGGGTTTAGGGTTGTTGTACACAGGGTCGCTATGAGTCGCAAGCAACTCGACGGCACATAACAACAACAACCTTTGTATGGGCGGCATGTGATTACTGACCACGAAGCCACCAGAGTTCCATAGAGGCAGTTCAACTCTATCCCACATATCACTATGAGTCAGGAGAGACTCCGTGATAGGAGGTTTGGTGTTGTACATACATATACTTAAAACCATCCACACAGGAAGAGGTACACAAGAAAGGAGGGGACAATCTGCAGGTCCCTCAAACAGCAGCAATACTGACCAGCATCTGAACCCAGGTTCCTGTGGACTCAGGGAGGTGCCCTCCTGATTTCTGTGCACGGGGCTCGTGCCAACTTGCCTGTCACATCTGTGACAAACAGGCACCCCCAAGCGGAGCTTGGAGGAGGTGATGGCAAATGGGGCGCAGGCTTGCTGGGAGGACCTTTCTGTCCTGCTCTTGTCCCTTGCCCTCTCCAGGCAAGCCCCACCAGCGCAAGGCCAAGCCCGAGGCCACATGAGAAGTTTCTGAGCTGTCTTTCATTCCGCCCGGCAGTTATTTGTTCAGAATGCAGCGCAAATTTCCCTGTCTCAAGACATGGAATCTGGTACAGCTTTGCCTGGATCAATGTCCAACTCCTTTCAAGTTCTGGAGAGAGTTACTCCTCTCCAAAGTTCAGACCTGCCAGACTCAATAACTCCACAAAAATGCTTGGATGAAAATTGCTCCAAGCAATCCCAGCGGAAAGCCAGCACCTCACCCCTCGTTTAAAGTCATGATCCTTATCATAATTAATTCAATAAAGAAGTAATGTGCTTCAACCTAGGCAGGGAGAATAATTTTCTGTCCTGACTAGTATAAACTTTCAACGGGGGGACATTTAAACTCTGGGCCTGAGCTCTTGCAGTAAGTAATAAATTACAGACCCCGAGCCGGGCAGCCAAACTCGGCTTTAAAACGGCGGTAAATAGGCCGCTATTGAAGAGAGGAAGATCTGGATTCGGGTGGGCAGCTCCAATAAATAGCACAACCGTTGTTTACAAACCCTGCAGCCCCGCCTGGCCTCTTGCTTTGAGTCAGGCGGTAGCATTTGCTTGTTGAAAGTTCCAAAGCATTTGATCCTCGCACTCCAAGGGTCTACCTTGAGTTGGACTTGCAAAATCCATTTCCTTCTGTAATTGAAAGGTAGGATTAACCCTGCTTCTAGACAAACTAACATACTCCCAAGTGGAGACCCTGACTCGCAAATCAAGCTGCCCTGGCCCCTTTCTCATCCTTTCCCCTGGAGGATGCCATGATTCAAGCTCATTCTGGATTTGTTTTTCAGCAATTTCAGTGCAAATAAGCTCCTGCATGATCCCAGAAGTCAAGGAGGTTTACTGAAATGAGTTATCCAAGTCTTGGGAAATGCGTTAAAAGAGAAAGTCAGGCTTACTCAAGGCAACATTCACATTGTTTTATGGAAAGACGTAGACCCAACCACCTTTGCTTTCTGAACATAATTCAATGGTGCAGAAAGAGACAGAACTCTGCACAATAATTCCATTTGAGCACATCAATGTAGTAGTCGCCCCCTCAGCTTTCCCTCCTGGCTTGGAATTTTGGATAGTTCCATCGTGAACCGGCAGCAGGCACGCATTCCAAAATTCAAGCGGGTCTTTCTCTTCCATTCTGGGGGCTTTAGTGCAGTTGTGTTATCAGCCCACATTCTGCTCGCTCGGCATCGAGTAGAGATGCATTGTGACAGGCTTAGCCATTCCAAACCGCGCCGGCTCGCAAAGGGCCGTGTCCAAGACAAATAGCCGTTCTGGAGACTCGCTGGAGAATATTCATGGATGTTATTCATCAAAACACAGTCCAAGGGACACACGCTAGGGCCTCCCCCATCCGAGATCTTTAAAAAAGGTGGTCCCAGGGGAAGGTTGAAGGGAAACACTTTGAACCTTTGATGGGGAAGACAGTCAAAGTGGAAGACCAGATACTTAGTTAAGTATCTCAGGTTTGGGTACCACTCCTTTACGTCCTTAGAATAAAAACAAAATAAAATAAATACTTGGGTTAATAGTGATAATTATGTGCTGCAAAGATCCCCTATTTTTCTGTGAATTGTGGAGAGAAAAAAAATGAATCTTTTGCTTTTCAGCCTATCTGTGTCTGTCTTTACGCCACCTACTAACGGGATTATTGTTTAGGTGTGTTGTCCGGAGGGGATCGAAGCATAGCGAACCCTCTGGTGAATTTTCAGAGGACTTAAATCACACAGGAGGAAATTGTCCGTCTTGCTCCTTCAAAGCAGCCTGCTGATTGTGAACTGTGTGCCTTCAAGTTGACAGTGAACTTTCTACCTCAAAGCCACCACACCTGCCTGGCTTGAGGGATGACATGTGGACGTTGGAGGCAGTGTTCCTTCAGCTCTTGAAAGGTCAAGTGTTTCCAACATTGATGACTCTTTCTTCACCCTCCGCCCCCTGCCCCCCCCCGTTAGTCTTTTAGGTAACTAAAATATCTAGATAATGATGTATTATTTTATTTTTTAAAAAAGAAGAAGAAGTGGGAAAAAAACCACTCGGGGAGTTACAGGCTCAATGATCGTTGCTAGCCTCTGGGTTTCGTTTCCAAGCACATCGTGGGACTGCTCTTGGCTTTGTCTTGATCCAGCCTGCCTGGTGAGGGAGTTGTCTGGTTTGGGGTCACTCAAAGGGGTGTGTGAAGTCTGCCACCTTGGCACAAGAGAGAATTTGCCTTTCAGCCTTTCTGGGGGACTTCCTCTTTCAAACAAGGCCACACCACCGCTCAGCAATTTCAAATGACCTCAGTGTCACGGAGAAAACTAGGCTCGGAGAGTACCTGCAGATGGACTAGAGGTTATGAAAGAGCCTCTGAGACCCAACTGCTGCGGCTGCCTCGCAGACGTACTGAAGCCAGCATGTTTGACCAACACTCCCAACTCCTCCCGCACCCCTTCCACCTCCCAATCCCTCTTGGATTGATTAAATTGACTCAAGATGACACCAATAATTGGCTCAAGATGGGGCTTCGACAGGCCCAATGATCCATATCTTTGCATTCCCTAAAATCAGTCCTTTCAGCTCTGTGTTGGATTTAGGATGGTTTACATTGGCTCCGTCACAAACATTTTAATAAAGTCCCAGAGAAACCGCAAACGGGTGACATCATTGAATGGTGTTAAAAAAAAAAAAAGAGTCCCATTTTGTGAGAGAGCGTGATCCGAGTCTGCTCTCCTGCCTGGTCATTCAGTAAGCATGCACTGTAATTAGGACCATAATATTTAAAAGGGGTCCGATGCAGGGTGGCCAGCAAAGGACATTAGCTAATAAGTAAAAAACAAATATGAATGTTTGACATAAAGTAGCTAAGAAGATGAAGGATCATAGAATGGGTCTACGATCCCCGGGCTGATTCCAATTGAGGTCCTGAAGCATGAATGTTAAGAAGAGGCTCTGGTTCCTTGTCCCTGGCACAGAGATGGGACAGCCAGGCCTGGAACTGAGGACGGAGGGCCAAAAAGGGGAAGCTGATCAGAGGCTGGGGATTCTGTTAAGAACGCTTCTCACTAAGGGGTAGGCTCTTGGGCAATTTTCTTCTTTACTCTGTTCTGTTGATTTCTCTTGAAGCTCCTATTTGTGTCCTATCCAGAGGGGGAGGGGGGGGGAAGACTACTATGGTTTTTTCCAAAAACGACTGTAACAATTTTGAGTATGCCCAATGAGTACATTTAGATATTAGTCTGGAAATGGCAAGAATAAAATGCACTAATGTTAGTGGTGATTCTTGCCGGCCGGTGGGACAAGTAGGAGAGCTTTTTATCCTCTGCTCTTTTGCAAATTATTGTAAATAAGATAGAAAAATTATTAAAGAAAGTTAAAACAAATTTGATTTGTTCTATGACTACAAATATATAGACCAACATACATGTATCTATATATCTATATCCATATATATCTTATATCCATATAGATCTATATCCATATATATCTTTGGAAGCAGGAGTAGCATCCACTTTCTAAATAACATGCCTCTGGCAACCCTATGAACTCTGATAAATGTTGATAGTTGTAGAGGGGCTTCAGGTCTTTTGTTCATAGGGTCGTTATGAGTCATATTCCACTCAAAAGCAATCAACAACAATAACAACAATTTATCTATATCTATCTGTCTATCTATTATCCTCTGTCATCTATTAATCTATTATCTGTCATCTATCTATTATCTATCTGTCTGTCTCTCTATCTATCCATCCTTCCCTCCAACAAAACTAAACCCAGATTGCTGTGCCTTTTAAGATTGTGCTCTGCTATTTCTAAATACGTTTCACTTGCTCAGCTCTGACTTTATAAGACCTGAGATGTTTTCAAACGACAGCGTGTCCAGTTTCGCAGCTGAGGGGGGAACACATGCCAGTCTCGCTCTATGTCAGGGTCACACTTTCTACAGGGAGTTTGTGCACTGGGGAGGGTCTCCCAACCCCTGCGGAGGCCCCGTCAGGAAGGGGCCACAGGGGTTTGATGTGTATCCCCCCCTTGTCAAGATGCCAGGTTGAAGTCATGTCGCAGATTTCCTAGAATAACCGATCCCGCATGGTCGTCACAGTGCATGGACTTTTGCGCAGCTTGGGGTCACTCTGACGCTAGAACCTGCCTCAGCCACTGGTTCTGGTGAGAGATTTCAGGATTATTTGGTTTCATTTCCTTTGTGAAAGTAACCATAGTTTTAGGGTTCACAGAGAAGAGGTACCAACCAGACCTCCTTGTGAAAAACAGAAAAGTGAAATACTTGCGTGCGTGCGTGTGTGTGTATTTGATTTTTTGGGGGGATTTTGTAAATCTGCTGTTTTAAAAGCTGTCATCTTTTGGGACTGTTTGCTAACACCAGACCTCTTCACGCCAACTAGGCCAGAGGAAAATACCTGTTAAAAGACCTGGACATATTTATCATGAAAACAGGACGTGATGCTTCATGCTAAACAAGTACATCAACAAATTCACTGCTTTCATTCTTTTTTGGCCTCAAAATATCACAAGAGGCTATTCTTTCCATTCTTTTTAGTCTTATTTTTTATCTTGGAGCAATATTGGAATTGAGAATACACTTTAGAGTCAATAAAAATTGAGATCAAAATCCTTTCTCCGTTTCCTGCTGTGTGGTCACCACAAGAAGGTCACCCTATGAGTCCAGAACAAAGCTCGCATAGTGGAGTGGACTCGGGGGAGGGATTGATAACAATGAAAGAATTTTTCTTTTATTTTTCAAAGAGAAGAACGAACTAGGAGGAAAGGGTGGGCAGGGAGAAAAGTGAAACACTGAATGAATGGAAATCCAAGATAGCTGTAAATTTTCATTAAAATTAATAATAATAATAATAACAATAATAATAATAGAAGGTCACCCATCCTCTTTAACAACCTAGATCTTCTTGATGCTAAACTAGATATTACCCCTTTTTCTGGAAGGCTATTTGAACAATACTGTAATATAACCCTAGAGCTCCCAGTACAGGTGACTTTGGCCAGATTTGATGGAGAAAGGAAAAGCCTAGTGACCGAGACTTTATGGGAGAAGAGAAGAACGCTAACTGAGGCATGAAGAAAATTTGGGCTCTGTCATTGCTGAATTGTGTGGGGAGAGTCGTGTCTTCTCTCTGGCACGAGTGATGACCATGGTGCTGTCAAGATCTCAGATCAGAGTCCAGCTACTCAGGTTCGAATCCTTGCTGCGTGGCCTGGGGTGAGCAGTCTCCTTGATGGCGAATTTCTTCCTCTGTAAAATAGGCGTGTTGTAGTTGTATGTATACAAACCCTTCCAAGGACACTTCACCTGGGAGATGTGCCGAGCAAATAAATATTCCCTGTGGCCATTGTTCTCACAGCCGTGTTTTCTGAGGTCTCTCCTTGCTCTTACAGGGTTTGATTTCTGCCTCTTCTGCCCTCACATTTTCAAGGAGAGAGTGACCTTTTATTTTCTCCTTCAACATGGAGGTAACTGCAAACATATTGTGGAAGTAAAAATACTTTTTTTTCCCCAGGCTTTAGTCTGTAATAATTTAAAGAAAAGGGCCGAGAGAAAGAGGGGAGGAAGAAAAAAAAAAAAAAGTCAGGAACCCAGCACTGTCTTGATTCTGTACAAATGTTTGCCTCCTTCAAAGAGGCAAGAAGGCAAATTCTGCCAGATCTGATTGTGCAGACCCAGAGGATCTGATCGCCCGTCACTAAAGCTACTAATCAAATTTCCATCCAATATGCTCGCGCAGGATTTCCTGATCAAACACTTAAGCCTGCCCCTCTGTACCCCCATTAGCTAATATGTTTTATATGCAAAGGGGTCATCAAAAGTGTAATTACCTTAAGGAAACTTAATCCCCGCATTCTTGTCAACTCGCAGATAGCTAATAATGCTCATAAGCTGATATTTTTCCAATGCCGAGAATGCACCAGAAATTAGGATCTTGTTTTTACTCTCCCTCTGGGCAGATATTGAAACCTCGGTGTTCTGACATTTCTCATGGGCCAGGTGAAGAAGATGTGTTTTCCTTAATTTAGAGTAGGCTTTTCCGGGGGGACAGCACCCCAGTGCTGCCAAATCATCCTTAGAATAGGGCAACAGGTTTTGAGATTTAGCTGGATGATATTTTTTTTTTGGAGGCAATGTAATATTATTCTGGCCTCCAAGTTCAAACCATACATATTAATGTTTATGAGGATACTGCCTTCATTTTCCATCCATATTCATTCAATCAGCTAACATTTTGGCGTGCCTGCAAGAGATTTGTTAAATGTTCAATGAGAGGGCAGTTCACAAAGTGAAAGCACAGTTCAAGTGAAGGGGACGGTGTGATAATGGATTTTAATGGCCCGTATTGTATTTAGCTGCAGTCATTAATAACATAGCACGATTGACATTTATATGTTGTATGGACACATGCTAAGCCTGTCCTATGAGCAAGATTTCAGGATACAGTCATGCTGGCTGGCTTTTCATACTCTGACTTGGTCAGTTTATCAGGAAATTATGCTTTCAGGCAAATGTTTTAAATTTTATGTTTTTTTATTAATTGTAATGAAAGTTTACAGAGACTTAGGGTTTCCAATCATTCATTGTTGCACTTTTCTCCCTACCTATCCCCTCCTCCCCAATTCACTCTTTTCATTGAAAAGTAAAACTCTTTCATTGTTATGCAATCCCTCCCCCCCAAGTCCACTCCATTATGCAGCCTTCCTTCTGGACTCCTGTCATGACAATAATACCTAATCACATATCCCTTTTAAACAGTTCTCTCTCTCATCTGTTTCAGTGCAGTATATGTCGTTCCTCCCCTCCTTCTCTGTCTTTCCTCAACCCCAATATCAGTCCTGTTTTATATAAAGTGACCCTAAACTTTTTTATTTTAGTTGTGATTTTGACAGAAGTTTACAGAAAAGTTATATTTTCATTCATTCATTGTTATACATTTTTTTACCCCTCTCCCTCCCTCCCCCCTCTCCCAGTTCACTTTTTTAAAAAAAAAATATTCATTCATGGTCGCAGAATTACCTCCCTCATGAGACAATTTGGGATTTTTCTTCTTGTTCTTTCTCACAATGTGATTTCTCGCATTTGAAGCTGTGTTCTGCTGCTGTTTTCAAATCCTCACTAAAGGCAAAAGTGTTTTGAGTGTTCATTTCTTTGTTGTTTCCTTCTTTCATTAACAGGCTGGAACTAGCTTAGGCCCGGAGAGATGCCCGTGGTGTCACACTGGTGACATACACATAGGAGTGTCTGCATGGATGTGAGTACACACCTGGACCACACACATCCACACACACAGACCAGCGACGGGTCCCGGGGCCTTGTGATTTGAAAGAGAAATGGACCCTGTCAGATGTGCACAAGTGAGTCAGGAAATTTAACCTGACTTTCCAACCCCAGTCATCTTAAGCAGGTTTGAAATGTCCAGTTTTGTCGGGCCTCTAGGATCCTTGGTGTCTGAGTGGCAAAATTGATATAAGGTCCTGTCTGTTCCAGCCAAAAATTTGGCCCGGATGCCTCTGACCAGCGCTGACTCCCCTCTACTTTGGTGCACAGCGCCCCACCCCCACCCCCGTGTGACAGACAGGGTGCAGGGTAAGTGTGATGACCCCTGACTTCACTCTGGGATGAGGTCAAGGGGGGTCATCTACATGGACTTACTTGACTATTTCAGGAGGACAAGAAAATGTGTTCCTTGTGTTTGTAGAGAGAACCCAGCCAGCCTCGAAGTCCTGGTGAGACCAGTGTTTTCACATAGGCCCAGACAACAAAGAGATGAAGGCATTGTCCATGCTGGGGGCATTTATGAGGATTGTGTGGGTACCCATGAAGAAGGTACTCCTTTCTTTTTAGATAATAGACTAAGAGACCTGTCAGTTTCATGAGATTCTTCAGTGACCCCAGGATAAAGGCCCTGCTCACTGCCATAGCCCACACTTTGCGCTTCACTCCACTCTGCTCCTTGCAGGAAACGTCAGCATCCTGCACCGGGAACATGTCCACGCACAGTCCTACATGGCAAGACTTATTCTTGTTGTTGTTGTTTTTGTTGTTGTTGTTATGTGCCGTCAAGTCGCTTGCAACTCATGGCGACCCTCTGTACAAGAGCCCTAAACCCTGCTCTATCCTGTGCCGACCCCACCGTCTTTGACACACTCACTCCCACCACCCCAATCACAGAATTGATCCATCTCATCCAGGGTCTTCCTCTCCTGCGCCGTCCATCCACTCTCCCAAACATGATATCCCTCTCCAAGTACGAGTCCCTCCGTGAAAATTGCCCAAAGTATGTCAGATGAAGCTTCAGAATCCTTGACTCCAAGGAGCACTCTGGCTTTACCCTCTCCGGGACAACCCTGTTTGTTCTCCTAGCAGTCCATGGTATATTCAACACTCTTTTCCAGCACCACAGCTCAAAGGCATCAATTCTTTCTATCATCCCTCATCTCTGTCCAGTTCGCCTATGCATAGCAAGTAGTTACAAAGACTATATCCCAGATCAGGAGCACCTTACTCTGCAGCCTGATGTTGTTGCTCTTCAGAACTCTTGAGAGGTCCCTCACAGCTCTTTCCCATAACAATTCGTCTCTTGATTTCCTGGCTGCTGGTACCAAGAATGCTGACTGTGGCAAACTAAAACTGTTAACTATCTCAATCTCTTCACTGCCATTATTGGCATTGGTCTTCTGAGAACCGGTGGTGTATTGGTTAGTTTGTGTGTTGTGCTGCCAAACAGAAGGTTAATGGTTTGAATCCACCAACTGCTCCACCAAAGCAAGAGGAACAACGTCATCCCTTGAAGAGTTAGTCTTGGAAACCTGGTTGAGGGATCTACTCATTGGCAGGTTATATATTTTTGCTAAGCACCATTTAGAAGACGGGCACACAGAGGCGAACAAGATGTGATCCCAGGGCCCAGAAGACTTTAAAGGAAGTTGAACAGTTCAGGCATCCCTCAGTTTGGAAGAACCGCCAGTGCACTCCTCAAATTTATGTTCACACAAAGATATGACTCTGTACTGAGCCACTCTTAACACGGTTCCTTCCAAAAGGGCATCTCTTCATCCTTCAACATCATTGTGTCTTTGAAGCGGGCGCATCTCAGACTGGGTGGGACAGAGATAAAGTTCACGCAGTTCATTTCAGGTCACTGTGAGCTGCTCGTTGGAAAACTGGTGGTTAATTGATTGCACCACATGATCCAACTCTGATTTGAGACATTACTCAGCAATCCGATCTTGTGCCCGTTAAAGGGGCAGGGGGGAGTTACCACACAGCAGAATGCAAAACCCATTTTATATGTTAATAAGCCGTTCGAAACAAACTCAGAGAATGTATATGTTTAAGAAGACCCTCAAGTTTGTAGAGGTCGGCTTCCTTGTTGAAGACATGGACATACTGAGGCACGGAGGGTAAATGACGCTCATCGTGCTACAGTGTGGCCTGTCAGGCATCAGATGACGACTGTGTCTATTTATGGGGCATTTTCCAGGGAGCATATTGCCACAAATAGAATGGTCTCAGTTACCCTGGGCAGCCACATTATTTGACACGACTCAGGAAGTAATTCCAATGTCAAGAGTTTCACATATTTTTCAACTTTGTTTTACCAAAATCCATCTGCTATTCAGAAACATCCTCACGGGTTTTTTTTTTTTGGGGGGGGTGGTTTGGGTTTGATTTTTTTTTTAAGAGAAACATCTCAAAAAGGACAAGGAGAATCATTTCTATTTTTATAATGATGTCTGATCTTTTACCTTTGGGAGATTTGTATTTAAACTGACCCAGCTTGCCAACTTTCCTTAAAGAAAAAGTCATTAAATTTCCAATTGGAAATTTGATCATAAATGAGAGATTTCAAATGAAAACAGCAAGGAATTCTGCAAAGGCATCTGAGCCTGAATCATACTCCCAAATCTTCTTTAAATTAGCTCTATGTCAAAAGGCTATGTGGAAAGACCTTTGCTTTTGTCTGATAAAGGAAAAATTGGAACAATATCGCTTCACTTTAGGATCCAAGCGATCATTTGGTTTCACTCCAAGAAGGTGGGGGGTTTCATTCCTCCCCCTTTTCTTTTCTTCTAACTTTGGTCTGTAACAGCACATGTGTGTGACTTTAATCAGTTTCTCCCATGACTTTGCCACTTAAGCCATTCTCTATGTACTGACCTTCTTTCAAATGAGAAGGATGGATCTCGTCTATGATAAGGCTTTTAGCTCCACCAACAGAGAATTATCTTCGCTGCATGTCTGTAACCTCACGTTGCCAGAAGAAAATAGAAGGTTCTTCGGAAAAGGCAGCTGGAGAGTAAGATGAGTTCATTGCCCCAGTGCCTCCTGGGGCTGTTCCTTATCAAAGCATGTGACTCCATATAAGAAAACATGACCATGGAGAAACACTTAAAGACCCATGACTCCACTGGAGTCTCCTTCCGTTTCACCCATTGTTTTCTTCTGGGATGCCGGTGACCAGAGTAATGCTTTTACTAAGATTTGGGGCCTGAATAAGCCCCCTGAGAGAAGTGCCCCTGGAGTCTTTCTAGTCCTAGGACCATCTCCCATCCCAAGATCAGCCTGGCTGGCGCCTTGGACCCTGCAGTGCTGAGTGTGGTTCTGACTTAAGCACTGCTTAAGTCAGAGCAGGGCACACTTGCTCAGAGCCAAGCCCTCAGGCCAGGGCAAACTGTTGCTTCTGGAATTTATGCTTCATGCTCTCCTCTACTTGTCTCATCAACATTTATGGCACCTACCCTGTCGCCAATCTATGCCGAGACCTGGGAACTGAGCCATGCAACTCCATGGCTTGTTGGCAAACTCAGATGTACACGTGATGTTCCAGGAATGAGGCAAAGGGTTGACTTTATTTTTTAATTTTCAGACATTGATTGGCCAATAATATCTTGTGGTGGCCATGGTTTTCCCTGTTGTAAGAGGATATTTTAGACCCACAGGGCTTTTAGCGGCATTCCTAGGTGGTGTCAGTGATCAAAGTGCTAGGCTGTTTGAAAGATTAGAAGTTCAAATACACCTAAAAGCGTCTTGCAAGAAAGCGTGGTGATGGTGTTGTTGTTGTGTACCGTAGATTCGGAACCGACCCATAGCTGACCCTATGGGGGGCTTTTCAGAGGCAGTTAATCACACAGGAGGAGATTGCTCATCCTTTGGAAAAATCAGCTACTGAAAATCTATGCAGCTCAGTTCTACTTTGATACAAGTGTGGATGCTTTCCTTCAAATTTAACGCAATGGCAGTGGGTCCCAGGAAGGGCATCTGGAGCCAAGTCCAAAATCTTCACTAATTTCAGTTGCTTTTTCTCTCTCGAGACGGCCTCTAACAGATAGAGACATAAGCAGAAAAGTAGAGTAGGAGGTAGAGGTGACAGACATTCACACAATCCAAAATGTTATGTTTCCTTCCTTTTAGAGTATCAATAAATAGGTGTGTTTCTTCCTGTCTTTTTTTTTTTCTTCCTTTCTTTTTTTTTCCCTGTTCACAACAGAACAAACACCCCTGGGAGAGTGTGATTGTCATCTTGTTCCCCTAACAGAAGTGGCCCAGGCTAACTGTGGCATCATGGAATTTTGCTCTCAGCATTCTTCCTCATCCCTTCTGGACTACCCCCACTCACTTTCTCTTCATCCTTCTCTTCGTGCATCCCTCCACCTTCCAACACCTGCCCTTAGAAAAACTAACTTTCATTACCTTCTTGGGAACTTTTCTGCTTTCCTCCCTGAAGCATTTTGATTCTTTAAACGAGAACGGAGGAAGCTGCTGTTTAGACAAGATCCTGGTGTTGATTTTGGAACTCTTTTTTTTTTTTAAAGAAAAAAACCAAACCACCTTTTTTTAATTTTCCTACTAGTTTATTTACAAACTTCAAATACAAATTTGAATAAATTCTTTCAATTTCCCTCACCGCCCCCCCATCCATCAAATTGTACAACCCAATGATTAATCTCCCCTTGACCCCTGCACATTCACATCCCTCTGCTTCCAGCCTCTTCCACGCCTCCTGGATCCTTATACTCATTCTACAATAACACTTTCATACAATATTTATCCTTATGGGGCTGAGTTAGTTCACTCAGCATAATGCTCTCCAGTCCTTCCCAAGTTAGGTAATAATTTACAAAGTTATTGCTCCTGTGTGCTGCATAGTATTCCACTGTGTGACTGTACCATAATTTCTCAATCCATTTATTTGTGGTTGGACATTTGGGCTAGTTCCATGTTCTAGTGATGGTGCATAATGCTGCTATGAACATTGGTGTACAAATCTCAGCTTGTGCCTCAGTTCTTATATTCTCAGGGTATATTCCAAGTAGTGGAACAGCTGGGTCATATGCAATTTCTATGTTCAGCTTTTTGAGGAAGCACCAAACTGCCTTCCAGAAAGGTTATACCATTTTACAATCCCATCAACAATATATAAGAGTTCCTTTCTTGCCACACCCTCTCCAACATCTATTACTTGCTGCCGTGTTGAACTTTGTCAGTCTTACTGCTGTGCGATGGTACCTCATTGTGGTTTTTATTTGCACCTCTTTCTTAAATGGGATGAAAACAAAATATCTAGGTTGTATTCTGCCTCTATTCTTGGGGAATAGGGAGCTACTTTTCAGTCAGGGGGATGTATTACTAGTACCCTATGTTATGGAGGGCACTGCCCTCTCCTCCCACTCTAGAATGTGGACCCTCTGAGTCAGAGACATGGTCACAGTCACTCCCAGCACACGACTACGTGTTCAGAAATGGTTGCTGGAGAAGCCTGGACTTATGTGCAGCTCTCTTCTCCTGCCCTCCACAGCATCCTCAACAAATTGTGGCACCAATTCTGTTTCCCATCTCTCTTTTCTCCTCTACTGCCTTTTGTTTTTCTTCCATTCGCTTTTCTAATAACTATTTACTGGCGAATGAGAGCCATATGATTTTTTACTTTTTGGAATCTGGAAAAATGTTTTTGTAGGGTAATTACTCTTTTCTGAATGGTTCATGAGTTTGAGGGAAAATAGGCCTTGAAGTTCTTCACAGATATTAGACCAAGATTGTCAATCATCTATATTCTTGGTTTTCTCCTTGATTTGTTGATTTTGAGAGAAAATGTAGCACTTTCTGCTTTCTACATTTATCCACTTCTCTTCTGATTTTTAATAATTTATACACGCACCATGAGTTAGAATCAAATTAATGGCAATGAGTTTGGTGTAGTGTGTGTGTGTGTGTGTGTGTGTGTGTATGTGTGTATTTATTTTTTGTTATGTACGTCAAGTCAGAACCAACTCATAGTTGACCATCCAGAAGGTTTTCAGAGACAGTAAACACCATGGGAGGAGATGTCCATCTTTCTCCCACAGAACTACTGGTGAATTTGAACTGTGTGCATGTCTTTCAGTGGACAGTACCACTCCTGCCCACAACACCACTAGATAGATAGATACGTAGATTGATCAATAGATGGATGCTACCTTTTCATTAACACTGCAATTCCTTACTCATTAAGCCACTAGAGCATCTATATATACATATATATATATATATATAGATGCTACCTTTTCATTAACACTGCAATTCCTTACTCATTAAGCCACTAGAGCATCTATATATACATATATATATATATATATACACACACACACACACATGTATATATGTAGGGAGCACTGGTGGCCTAGTGGCAAGAAGCGGTGTTGCAATCCCAAAGACACTCAGTTCAAATCCACCAGTTGCTCTGCGGGAGAAGGATGGACAGTCCCCTCTTGTGTGATTAAGTGCCTCAGGAAACCTGCCAGAGTGTAAGCAATGTGTCAGTTCTGACTCTATGGTACATAGCAACAACATGTAAATCTATATCTATCTAATAAACATTAAAACATAGAAAATACATGTAAGTAATTATTATTTATTTTTTAAATTCTTTTTATTGTACCTTGACTTGCATACAAAATTTTCATACATTGTATTTTGTTTCTACACATTGTTTTTCACAAAACTATCCCCACACATTGTGTTTTATTACTTTTTCCCACCATTACTCCACCTTTTCAGGTCTAAACTAGGTGTTTCCTAATTCCTTCAGCCCGCTTCCTCTCCCCATCAAACTCTGAGACCTTGTGATTTCTCCCCTCTCCCTCCTCAGCCCCCTCCTTTCTCCCTTTTGGACTTTTGTACGCATCTTTCTAGTAATCCTTCTAGTTTTGCAACAATGATCTTATGCACTATATGCCCTGTTGAGACGGAGTTAGTTCACTCAACATACTGCTTTCCATCCTCTCCCACATTATATAGTATTTTTCAAAATCATCGCTCCTGGATGCTGCATAGTATTCCATCATGTGAATGTATCACAATTTCTCAACTCATTTGTTTTTGATGGGCATTTGGGCTGTTTCCATTTTCTTGCTGTTGTGAATAATGCTGCTGTAAACAATGGTGTACAAATCTTTGTTTGTGCCTCTGTTATTTTTTTTCTGAGGATGCATTTCCAGCAGTGAAATAGCTGGATTATATGGAATTCCTATATTCCGCTTTTTGAGGAAACAACTCAAATTAACATTAATAATATTAAATTATTTTTAACTTAATGTGAATCTCATAAAGAGATATTCATTTGTTTTTTTGACAGTCTGTGTGATGTTCTTTACTCTTCACCAATTCAAAGGCATTCTTTGGTCTTCCTTATTTGTTATCCAATTTTTGGTACATAGAAAGCAATTGAAAAGCATGGTTTGGATTAGGCACACCTTAGGCCTGTCTTGGAGAAAGTGAAGCCAGAGTACTTCTTAAAGAAAAGTATGGTGAAACGTCATTTCGCTTGCTTTTGACATATTATCAGCAGAAGGCAGTCTAGGAAAAAGATACTATGCTGGGAAAGTAAGAGGGTCATTAAAAGTGAGGAAGACCCTCAAGGAATGCATTGACCCAGTGACTGTAACAAGAAGCTTGAGTATGCTGGAGCTTATGAAGATGGGACAGAATAATAAGGCAAAAGTATGATCTCTGGTTCATGGAGTGACGATAAGTCATAGTTGATGTGACTGCTCCTAACAACAATATATATAAATGAAAAATTTGTTTCTGATTAAAAGAATGTAAGATATATAAGAAATGTGACTTTAGATTAATTTAAGGTAATTATTAGCCACGGGTGGCAATACTTAAAGATACTTTGGGTAGAATGTTAAATAATCCAGGAAGTATCAAGAGAAGATGGAAGGAGTACACAGAGTCACTGTATCAGAAGGAATTGGCTGACACAGAAGAATTTCATGAAATAACAAATGAGCAAGAGCCTATGGTGATGAAGGAGGAAGTTCAAATTGCTCTGAAGGAATTGGCAAAAAACAAGGCTCCAGGAGTTGACAGCATACCAACTGACATGTTTCAACAAATAGACACTGCCCTGGATGTACTCACTAAGTTGTGCCAAGAAATCTGGAGGACAACCAGCTGGCCAACTGACTGGAAAAGATTGGTATTTGTTCCCATTCCAAAGAACGGTGACTCAACAGAGTGAGGAAATTATTGAACAATATCATTAATATCACATGCAAGCAAGATTCTGCTGAAAGTGATCCAAAAATATATGGAGCAATATGTCAACAGAGAACTGCCAGATGTGCAGGCTGGATTCAGAAGAGGTCATGATACTAGGGCTATTACAGCTAATATTAGATAGATCTTGGCAGAAAGCAGAGAATACCAGAAGAATGTCTGTCTGTGCTTCATTGACTAAGGAAAGGCTTTTGACTGTGTGGATCATAACAAGCTACGGCTGACTCTGAGAAAAATAGGAATCCCAGAACATTTGATTGTGCTAATGCGAAACCTATACTTGGACCAAGAGGCAGTCATCAGAACAGAGCAAGGAGACACTACATGGTTCACAATCAAGAAGGGGTCCATCAGGGATGTGTTCTGTCATCATACCTTTTCAATCTGTACGCAGAACAGATAATCTGAGATGCTGGGCTGTATGAGGAGGAATGTGGTATCAGGATTGGTGGAAGAGTCATCAGCAACCTATGTTATGCAGATGACACACCTGCTTGCTGAAACTGAGGAGGACCTGGAGCACTTGCTGCAGAAGGTAAAGGACTGTAGCCTTCAATATGGATTGAAGCTCAACATCAAGAAAACAAAGATTCTCACCACTGGGCCAATTGGCAGCATCAGTATGGATGGTGAAGAGATTGAGATAGTTAACAGTTTTCGTTTACTTGGTTCCACAGTCAACACTGTTGGTAACAGCAGCCAGGAAATCAGGATATGAATTGCATTAGGAAAGTCAGCTGTCAGGGACCTTCCAAGAGTACTGAAGAGCAACATCGTCAGGCTGGAGAGTAAGGTGCACCTGGTCCGGGCTATAGTCTTTGCAATTATGGGCTATAAATCACAGAGTTGGACAGTGAATAGGGAAAGAGAATTGATGCCTTTGAGCTATGGTGCTGGTGAAGAGTGTTGAATGTACCATGGACTGCTAGGAGAACAAACAGGTTTGTCCTGGAGAAGGTGAAGCTGGAATGCTCCTTGGAGTCAAGGATTCTGAAGCTTTTTCTGACATACTTTGGACATTTTGCAAGGGGGGACTGGTCCTTGGAGAGGGACATCATGTTTGGCAGAGAGGAGGGGCGGCACAGGAAAGGACAACCTTCGATGAGATGAATTGATTCTGTGACTGGAGTGCTGGGAATGTGCATTTGAGATGGCTAGGTTGGCACAGGATAGAATGGCGTTTAGGGCTTTTGTGCATAGGGTCACTATGAGCTGCAAGCAACTCAGTGGCACATAACAACAACAACAACAAATATACAAAATTGTTAAATAACACACTATTACTATCAATTTTAGAGTTAGGACCTAGAAGATAATTCTTTTGGATTAATAGTCAGTGGGGGTCTGGGAGCCTCTTATTTAAAGCAGTTAGGACCCAGAAGGTGGGTCTTTTTGATTAATTGTTGGTAGAGGGGTCAATTTTCTAGGAATAACTCAAAGATTCTTACATACAGAAAATGTATACCTTATAATGGCTTTTGAATTTCATTTCTAGATTATATTAGTTAATTAACTTGTATGTTTAAACATTGTTCTATAAAAATTTCTGTTCCCTAACAAAGATATTTTATTAAATATTTAAATTTCTAAAATATTACATGTATTCTTGCCATATAATTTTATCTTTTTCTTTTACAGTATTTTATTGTCTTTTATATATTCCCCTTTCTCTTTGTTGACTTTGTTCTTCTATGATTTCTTATATAAATTTATTGTCAACATTTAAAGATATTTGTATTCGTATTTGGAATTAGTAACTTACCTTGGAATAATTTCTCTGTGATCTGGAATCCATCCTCAGATCACTATATAGAGATAATTTGTAAATTAAAAAAAAATTCTGAATCCATTGTGCCTGGTAATATCTTTAGCTTGTTTTCAGATCCAGACGACCAGTTGTTTGGGTATAGAGCTATACATTTGCATGTTTTCATTCTCTTGAAGCATTAAAACTATCTCCTTATTTTATGCTTTTAATGATTCTCATAAGCTGTCACTTGTTGACATTATTTTATTCCCTTTTAATACATATTTTTCTCCTCCATGGAAGCTGCTAGACTTTAAAAGAACTCTTTGATGTCATGATATTTTTTAAGGATATGAGAGAGTAAATGGTCGATTATTTATTAATTATTTATCATTGTATTGCTTGACATTATTTTTTTAGTCAATTTAGTATTTGATTCTTTTAATGGAAAGTCTTCTGGGTTTTCAAATTTGGGAAATTTTGAAGCTCAATGTCAAGAAGACAAAGATTCTTACCACTGGACCAATTGGCAGCATCAGGATGGATGGTGAAGAGATTGAGATTGTTAACAACTTTAGTCTGCTCGGCTCCACCGTCAACACTCTTGGCACCGGTAGCCAGGAAATCAAAAAATGTAGTGCAATGGGAAAGTCTGCTGTTAGGGACCTCTCCAGGGTACTGAAGAGCAATGGTGTCACTCTGGAGACTAATGTGCGTCTGATACAGGCCATGGTCTTTGCACTCACTTGTTAGGCATCAGAGAGTTGGACAATAACTAGAGAGGATAGAATGAGAATTGCTGCCTTTGAGCTGTGGTGCTGGAGAAGAGTGTTGAATGTACCATGAACTACAAAGAAAACAAACAGATTCATCCTAGAGAGGGTTAAACCAAGCTGCTCCTTTGAGGCAAGGATTCTGGGGCTTTATCTGACATGCTTGGGACATGTTGTAAGAAGGGAAAGGTCCTTGGAGGGGACATCTTGCTTCGTAGGGTGGAGGGATGACACAGGAGGGGAAGACCCTCTATGAGGTGGATTGATTCACTGACTGGGGTAACTGGGATCGGTGTGTCAGAGGCAGGGCGACTGGCACAGGATGGAGCAGGGCTTAGGGCTGTTGTACATATGGTCACTATGAGTCGCAAGTGACTTGACAGTCTGGCATAGAATTGAGTTTATCATTCTTCATTCCATTTTCACAATTGGTCTATGCATGACTTCTCACCTGTATAACTTCACCATTTTTAGTTCCCTTACCCTTAATGTTCATTTGTGTTCTCCTGACCCAGTGATAATACCCCCCTTTTGTTTATGTAAATATATTTTTCTTCAAATAAACTGTAGCAGCAAAGGATTGAGTCAGATTCCTCAGTTCATGAACATTTACCAGTATTTGTCTATTCAAAGTCCTTTACTTGTTTTATTTACTTATTCCATTATGCTCAACTATCTTCCACTTCATCCTTGGACATCTGTATGTGCTCTTGTAAAATGTATTTTTGCTGTGTTTCAGCTTATACACAACATTTTACTGCCGAGTTCGTGATGTTTATGCCTCTTTTCACTGAACACTGATGTTTATAGACCCATCCACATTGTGGCAAGTGTATACGGTCCTTCAAAGTGATACCAACAGCCCTTTTATTTATTTTTTTCATAGCTTGCTTTGAGTCTGTTATCGGGAAAGGCAAGTTCCTGGAGGAAGACATCATATTTGACAAAGCAGAAGATTGGAGTGGGGCGTGGAAAACCTTTAAGAAAATAGATTGATATAGTAGATCAGAATCAGACAGTATTTTGTCCTGTTGTATTTTAGGTCAGCAAGGGAACTTGATGGCACCTGTTGATAGTATTTCTAAACAGTATCTATGTTCCTATGTGCACCTCTCTTCATGTAATTCCTTTTACTATCTGCACTTTGTACTGCATTAAAGAAAACCTTTTATTGTTATTTAAGTGCAAGTGTACAGGGCAATTGCTTTTCCATTCAATTTTATGAATATTTTATGGCACTGATTAGTCTCCACATTGTGCTACCGTTCTTCCCACTCCCACCTTGAGCTTCTCACTTCCTTCTCTCCTGTCCTTTCCTGCCTCCTAAGCTTTATCCCTGTGAAAATGCTCCCCTTTGGTCTTGGATGATTCATTGTTCCAAGGAATGATTACTTCCATAGTGTTATTAATCACCTTTAGGTCTGTCTATTGCTTGATTATAAATTAAGTCAGCAAGTGATTTCACTTCTGAGCTTGAAGACTATGGTCTTACATGTTCTGCCAGTGTCTATCAGACCAGTAAGGTCTATCCCTACTTTTTTTTACTCATTCTCTTTGATATTAAATTGTTGTTGTTAGATGCCATTGAGTAGAGAAGGATCCACAGTGAGCAATAGACCTGAGCCCTGTCCTATCCTGTGCCATCCTCACAATCTCTGACATGATCAAGCACATTGCTCCGTGTCAGTCCACCTCGTTGAGGGTCTTCCTCTCTTTTGCTCTCCCTTCATCCTTTCAAGCATGATGTACTTCTCCTAGCAAAATGCTCAAAGTATGTGAGACAAAACTTTGTTATTTTTGCCTCCAAAGGGCACTCTGACTTCACCTTCCCCAAGACATATTAAATCATAACTTACCCCAATTCCCTGCTTCCAAAAATAATGCCATGTTGAACATCACTATGTATGTTTCTTTATGGAGATACACATAGATTCACAGGAGTACAATCAGGATGGGGATCTTAAGTCATAGAATATATATATGTACATTGAATTACCCTAACTGCTTCTGGATTGCTCTTTAGAATTTTAGTATATCTTCCTTGTACATGCACCACTGACACTGAATAGTCAATTTTTTTTTGAATAGTCAATTTTATAATCTTACCTACTCTACTGGCTATAAAGTTGTATCTTATCTTGATTGATTTTTTTGGATTATAAATGAGGCTGAACCTCTTTATAAAATTGTTAATCATTCAAATTTTCTTTACTTGAACTACCTTTCTTAATTTTCAAGAATTCCTTTTAAGTTCTGATATTAATTAATTACTGCAATTATCTGCTCTCAACCCATCATTGGCCTAGTACTTTGTTGAAGGTATTATTTGTGCGATGTTCTTTTGTACCCAGAAGACTCCAATACACCTTGTTTTTCTCCTGTTGCAAAGTATGGGTTTTTTTTTTAATATTACAGTTTAGCTGTTTATTTTTGATGTAAGGAATAGTATTACTTATGGGAGATTGCATCTAGAAATCTTGCTTAAACATGAAAACCTATTAAAGCTAGAACTCACGTAAAGTGGAAACTTGTTACAGAAGGAAACTCAAATGAACCATGGACAACATTGCATCCTGTCAAACACAGAAAAGCTGGGAGATCCAAACAAACAAAGCAATTCCAACTCTCACAGGTCTTTCTGTATTTCCACTGCTCATCCAGTTTTGTTATATTTTCATGGGGGGAAATGAAATCATATACAAATCATTAGAGGACTGTTTCTTCCCTTTCTTTTACCTCATTTATTTTTCTTATCTTATCCTGTGGTCTAGTCCTAGGTTGAACCTAGTTTAAAGCAGCAATAATGGGTCTCATTATTTGAATGTTCATATGAAAGACAGCAAATCTAAAGTATTTCCATGACATATGATGTTTTGTCCATGTTTTGCTCTAGAATAACCACTGACAAGAGAAGAAAGTTCCTTCTTAGGTTCAACTAGAAGACAATGAGTTTGAGTTATTATATAATAGCAATAATTAAAGAAAAAGAAAAAGGTTTTGTTGTTTTTCTGTAATGAGTTGGCTACAACCCACAGAAACTCAATGAACAACAAGTCTAAAACTTCCCTACCTTTCACTGTCCTCACAATCTCCACTACAACTCAGCCCATTGATACCGTCACTGTGCCAGTCCATCTTGTTAAGGGTCTTCTTCTCTTTCTCTGACCCTCCACCTTTCCCAGTATGACTTCTTTTTGCGAGCGCTGGCCCTTCCTCACAACAGCCACAAAGTATGTGAGAGGAAGGTTCACCATCCTTGCCTCTAAGGGACACCCTGATTGCACTTCCTTCAAAAAAGACTTGTTTGCTCTTTTGGCGGTTGATAGGATTGTCAGTACTCTTCTCCAACACAACAATTCAAATCATCACCTCCTTTTCAGCCATTCTTCTATATAACATAAGGCTTATATACACCCATGTAGCTAAAAATGTGACCTCAAAATATATATGAAGTTGTTCTTCCTGATGTGTGGCAGGGGAGAGCTTGGCCATATTAAAGTTTTCCTTGCTGTAATCTCTACCTGTTTACAGATTTCTGGTGCCCTAGTGACAAAAAGCTGCACTGCAATCCCAAAGGCACGCAGTTCGAGGCCACCAGCTGCTTTGCTGGAGAAGGATGGGCACTCCTGTTATTAACTGCCTCTGAAAACCCACTGGAGGGTCAGTATGGGTTGGTTCTGACTTTGTGGTACCCAACAACAGCAATCTTTACTGAACCAGGTTGTTCTCCCGTTGAGCTATTAGGTGGGTGCAAACCACCCATCTTACTACTATTAGTACCAGAGTACTTAACTATTTGGAACATCAATATTTAATCACTTACCTTTTTTATTTTCAAGACCATTTATCATCTATTTCTTTTTCCCCAAAGGGCAGCTTTTTCTTGCTTCATGGATATAACAATCTTTCTTATCCCTCTGAGGACATTGACATACTTTTAATGCTTTCAAAATGGATTTATTTTATGCATTGAACTTTTTGTTGAAACCATATGTTTTAAGTAATGAATGGCATTTTGAATGAATGGAGGGCATTTTGAAGTTTTAATGTATTGTGGACTTTTATACAATTAGTGGGACACACACACACATTCCAAGGGGTCTCTAGTGCTGAAGTGATGAGATGAGATGTTTCTTCCGATTTATGTAATTGTCAGGTGAGCTCTGGTGGTCCAGTGGCAGGAAGCTTCACTGCAGTTCTGAAGGCAAGCAGTGTGAATCAATCCACCAGCTTCTCTGTGGGAGAATGATGGGCAATTCCCTCCCCATCAGAAGTTACCTAGGAGTTGATTCTGATTGGATGGTATACAACAACAACATTAGATGACAGAACACACTAAAAGTGTGATAAGTTTCCTACTAAATCTCTGTGGGGAAAAAACAAGAGAGCAAGTGAAAAATACAGGGGCATAAGCTCTAGTAGACTTTGTTGTTGTTGTTGTTGTTTTTGATTACCATCGAGTCGAGCACGACTCATAGCAACTCTATGAAGAAAAGACCTGAAGCCTGTCTATAACTACTGTCAATTCTCCAAGTTCATAGAGTTTCCATCGGCACGTGATTTAGGAAGTGGATGTCATTCCTGTTCCCAAACTTGTCTTAAAAACTGGGAGCTCCATCAACATTGTCTACCTTGGGCAACCTTGATGGCATTTGAAACCCCAATGGTACAAGGTTCAGCATCACAGCAAACCCAGATTATCTCAGTACAGCAAATTGACAGAAGAGTAATGTACCACTTAGAAGAATGTTACAACACTAGTAGTCTCACTTAGAAATGGCTAAGTGCCATCAAGTCAAATACGACTCATAGCAACCCTATGAACAAAAGACCTGAACCCTGGTCTATAACTAACATCATTTCTCTATGTTCATAGAGTTTGCAAAGGCATGTAGTTTAGGAAGTGGCTACCACTCCTGCTTACAAACCTGAAGCAATGAGCGGTGAGGAATCAGTGGTATGCTGTTTATTCAGTGGTACACGCCCACCTTCCGTGAGGGAGAAAGGTGGACCATTTCCTCCGGTGTGACTTACTGCTTCTGAAAACCTGCTGGAGAGTCAGCTATGGGTTGGTTCCAACTCAAAAGGACACAACAACTGTCTTACTATCAGTCACAAAAGGATCAACATGTTTTCTGGTTGTCTGAATTGTACTTCTTTAGACGTTACTATTTGTTGAATCTGGTACCTGCCTTACACCGTGGGTAGTAAGACCCTCAACAAGATGAATTAACATGGTGTTAACAACAGGTTCAAGTGTATTGGCGATAGTGAGAATGACATGAGGTAGGGCGTGGTCCAGATCTGTTGCTCATGGAATCTTGATGTGTTTGCAGTCGACTGAATGACTGAATGGACCAACGACAATTCTTTGGGTGATGATTTTTTTTTTTCTTTGAGACACCCTGGGATCTCAATCTGGAGATGATGTTTGTGGTTACCACATACCATGGTTTCTAATAATTTCTTTTTGGAGGGAGAGAATTGGGATGATTATGGAAGATCAGAGGTAGATGCACTTCAATTGGAGAATTAAGGGCTCCTTACACCTTCCTGGTCTAAGTATCTACCTTCAACCTGCAGACTGATACTTCTGCTACATGATAGCCCAATAGGTGGGTGGAAGGGACCCAGTCCGTGGCTGCTCCACTGTGCCTCCAACATGGTATCGTAAACAGTTATCCTGATGGCCACCTCTTTCTGCCCATCTAAGCTTTGTCTTTCACTAGTTATTAATATAGTTGGTTTTATATGTATGAATAGCTTCTGGTTTGCCATTGTTTTACAGGTGCCATCTGTGATTTGTTTTATTCTTAAACTGCGCTGTAATCCCTAAAACACACAGTTTGAATCCACCAGCTACTCCACTGAGGAAGGTTCCAACTCAAAAGGACACAACAACTGTCTTACTATCAGTCACAAAAGGATCAACGTGTTTTCTGATTGTCTGAATTGTACTTCCTTAGATGTTACTATTTGTTGAATCTGGTACCTGCCTTACACCGTGGATAGAAAGACCCTCAACAAGATGAATTAACATGGTTTTAACAACAGGTTCAAGTGCATTGGCGATAGTGAGAATGACATGAGGTAAGAAGAAGTCCAGATCTGTTGCTCATGGAATCTTGATGTGTTTGCAGTCGACTGAATGACTGAAAACTTGCCTGAGGGTCAGCTATGGGTAGAGTCTGACTCTACAGTGCACAATGACGACAGCAACAACAAAAACAACAACATGCCATCTTCCCCCTTACTGCTTCTGACTGCAGCAATGGACTCAAGTGTGTCAGAGATGTGGACAGCACAGCATAGGACAGGGTTCAGATCTATTGTTTGTAAGGTCTCTATAAGAAGAATCTTGAATATACCATTGTAGGAAGCCATCCTGAGATGGTCCTAGCTCTGCCGCAGATAACACTTCTGACATGCAGCTGCCACCACACCCATCTCTGGGATTTCGCCTACCTCATTAAATCAGTACCTGTAAATCAACACCTTAGGGCATGCCCTTCCATCTCTATTGTAAACTGATAGCCTAGGGCTGGGTTCCCTGGCAGCTCGGCCTATTTATTGCAGAATTCCCCAATAAACTCCGGGGCTTGATCAGAAAATTCTGTTTTGCCTCCATCTCTCGTGTCTCCTGTCCCTCCCTCAATCCGCACCCTATTGTCTCTAAAACGCGTGAACCCGCAGGTCGGTTTCATACCATAGACCACGAAGAAAACAAACAGGTCTGTCCTGGAGAGGGTGAAACCAAGTTTCTCCTTGGAAGCTAGGATTTTGAAGCTCCGTCTCACATACATAGGGCATACGACCAGGGGAACCAATCTTTGGAGAAGGACATCATGCTTGGAAGGGTGGACGAACAGTGCAGGAGAGGAAGACCTCAGATGAGATGGATTGACACAGTAACTAGGGCAATGGGAGTAGGTGTGTTGGAGTCAGTGAGACTGGCTCAGG
>NW_006400031.1:3054665-3075535 GCF_000299155.1 Elephantulus edwardii | reverse complement strand
ACAGGACAGCAGCCACCCCATAACTTGGAGGTACTGAGTTGCTGAGAGTCACACTGTAAACCTGGAGACAAAGAAGGGTCACTTTTCACAGACTGTGAGTCTCTCCCTTCTTTGAGACGGTCAAGACCCCAGGGTCCCTGAGCCCCAGAAGGTCACAGGAGTGGGAACTGTCATCTGCAGCCCTATAGTGTTGCCTAGACCTCTCTGTGCAGTTCTGACAATCCATCCTTCCACACCAGTGTGACCACAGGCTCCTTGTCGGTGGCTGGCAGGGATACAGGACTCAATGCTGAGCGCATAGGAGCCTGTGGCCACCCTGGCTGGAGCCTCGTCACTTCCAGGCTTTGTGCACCAGCAGACATGGGTCACCTCGGCCCTGTACTCACAGAAGCTTCCTTGTCTCAAGATTCTTCCCTCTCCTCCCGACCACTCCTTATCTTTCTGTCCCTATTTCCTCTCTCCCATCTCCTTTTCTTCTCCTCCTCATCCCTTCACTATCTCCACAGATGTAGATTTTGAAAAAGAAGCCGCTAACTCCAAATAACTTTTTATTATTTTTCCTATTACAAAACTTTAAGATCTCGAAGTGGGGGAGGAAGTAAAGAACTGCAGAACCAAAGACCTGACTACGCTGCCTGAGAGAGGCACGGGCAGAGATGAATAACCTTCTGAGTATTTCATGGACCGTCAAAAGAACCAACAGGCATGTCGTGGAAAAGGTGCAGTCGGTGTGCTCTTGGAGCTGAGGACGGCACAGCTTTCTCTCTTAGACTCTGGACATGTTGCTAGGAGACGCTATTCTTTGTAAATGGATATCATGCTTGGAAAGGTGGAGAGTCCGCGAAAGAGAGGAAGACCCTCATCAAGATGGACTGGCCAGTGACTGCAGCAATGGACTGAAGTACATTAGAGTCAATGAGGATGACACAGTTCAAGGCAGGGATTCAGCTCTGTTCTCAGAGTCGCTATGAGTCGTAATAGACCAGAACACACCTAACACAGCAACAAATCCTGCTGTTGTTTCTCTTCTTGATTGTGGGCTCAGGCATGAGACTCTAGGCTGTCAACTGCATCCTCCCCATGGACACAGGCTGCTCCAGAAGCAGCAGCACACCCACCTGACCCGGCCTGGCCCCTTGATCTTCTGTGGTCTGCTCACCCTCCAGACCCTCAGGATGTGCCGCCCTTCTAACCAGGTCTGAGTCTGTGCTTCATCTCACTCTGGGAGTTCTAAGGGATCTGATGGTGGTTTTACAGGAAATGGGCAAAAATAGTATGTTGTTGTTGTTGTTTAATGCCGTCGAGTCATAGACGACTCATAGCGACCCTATGAACAAACAGCCTGAGTGAGCACTGTTCGTATATAGTTTCCGGAGGCAAGCCATTTCGGAAGTGGATGCCGCTCCTGCTTCCAGGCTTGATTTAGTCAGGAAACTCCGGCCAACACTGTCCACCATGGGTACCCATCACCATGATTGGCACATCAAAAAAATATGGAACGCTTCACGAATTTGCGTGTCATCCTTGCGCAGGGGCCATGCTAATCTTCTCTGTATCGTTCCAATTTTAGTATATGTGCTGCTGAAGCGAGCACAAAAATAGTATAGTATGTGGGAAAAGGGAGGAAAAGGAGGGGTAGCCTGAAGGAAAGGGACAAGACTAGGACACCCCTAGGCCTCTTTGTCTTCTGGAGTTTCCTTCCAGAGGAAGAGTGCTGAGTAGGCAGGGAGTGTAGCTTGGGGCTGAAGGCCCAGCCTGAGGCCCTCTGTCTTTAAATTCAGGCCTTCCTGCTCCTCAGACATAATAATTTTGTGAGAGTGAGATAATTGTTATGTGCAATTGAGTCGCCTGTGAATCGTAAGAACACTATACACCATAGCTCTGAATCCTGCCCTTTCCTGAGCCAATTTCACTGCCTCTGACACACCTATACCCATTACCCAAGTTACTCTGTCAATTCATTTCATCCTGAGTCTTCCTCTCTTGTGCTGGCCCTCCACACTTCCAAGCATGAGGTCTTTCTCCAAGAGTTGGTCCCTCCTGGAAACATGCCCAAAGTATGTGAAATGGAGACTCAAAATCTTTCCCTCCAAGGAACAACTTGGTTTCACTCTCTCCAGAACAAACCTGTTTGTTCTCTTGGCAGTCGATGGTGTGTGTTCAATGTTCTTCTCCAGCACCACAACTCAAAGTCATTGATCCTACATCTGTCATCCTTAGTCATTGTCCAGCTCTCTGAAGCATAGCAAATATTGCAAAGACTATGGCCTGGATCAGGCACAACTTATTCCATAGCCTTGCATGGTTGCTCTTCAGTACTCTGAGAGGTCCTTGCAATTCATCTTTTAATTTCGTGACTGCTGGTGCAAAGAGTGTTGATTGTGGAGCCAAGCAAGCTGAAGTTGTGGACAATCTCAATCTCTTCTCCATCCTTTATAGTGCTGCCAATTGGCCCAGTGGTGAGAATCTTTGTTTTCTTGATGTCAAGCTTCAATCCATATTGAAGACCACAGTCCTTGGCCTTCTACAGCGAACACTTCCAGTCCTCCTCAGTTTCAAGAAGGGTTGTGTCATCTGCATAACGCAGGTTGTTGATGAGTCTTCCTCCAACCCTGATGCCACGTTGCTCCTTACAGAGCCCAGCCTCCTGTATGATCTGAGATTTCAGTCAAAAGGTCTGGAGAGGTGAGAGAAGCAAGGGCCTCACTCTCCGCAGAAGCTCTCTCACACCCCCAGAAGTGGCTAGACGAGGCCATGACTGGGACTGTTCTGATGGAGTTCTCAGAGGCCCAAGGTCGCCACACCTCTGGGTCAGCAGTGACCCCTGGACCGCCCATCGCCATGAATAATGCCAGTTGTGTGGGCTCCAGGCCTCTGCTCTGGAACTGCCCCATGAGCCCCAGCTGTTCATGAGGCTGCCTCAGCACAAGCCATACATTGCTACTTCCCATCCCACTTGACACACAGACTCTCAGGGGCTCCAGGCATGGCTCCCACCTAGCTGTCCTGCTTCCCCTGATAGGTCTGTGGCATCTGAGAGAGTCCTGTTACCAGGCATTTGCTGAGACTGAAAGGACCGTGAGCCTGGACCGTGGACAACAGCAAAACCCCAGGATGACCTCTGCAGCCAGAGCCGGGTGAGGACACCCTGCTACAGGTGCGGGCCCCCCGAGAGGACCCCTGGCCTCCCTCCACCACTCTGTCAACCCAGCTGCACACCAGGGACAGCCCAGCCTGGATGCATGGGAATGCAGCCTCTCCTGGGCCTTGTTTGCCTCTGCTAATCTGAAGAATGCTCTTGTTTTCCCTTTTGCTTTGCTATGTCCTCGGTGCTCCCCCCCCACACACACCCCACATGCGGACAGAGCCAGGTTGGAGGCCGTGGGAGCCAAAGGGAGGGGACCTCAGATCCCTCCTTGGCTTCCCTTCTGCTGTCACCTCCCGACCCCCTTTTTACAGCTTCTCCTCAAAGTTCAGGAGCAAATCGCCTGCATTTGGGATACTTGAATCCATTTCTTCACCTGCAAGTTTCCATACAGCACACAGCCCCGGGGCGATTAATGATTATCTCCAATTTACAGGGGGACCTGGAGCTCAGAGAGGTTAGATCAGTGCTCATGGTCACACAGCAAGTGGGAGCAGAGCCAGATTAGACCCCAAGGTCCCCACACCTGGCCCCAAGCTCCATGATGTGTGATCAGGGCACTAGTGTCACTGGACAGCCACTGTCTGCTCCTTGCCATCTCGTTTCGTAGACTGTGAGCCCCGTAAGGGAAGACATCCCACAATGTTCATCTTTGTCATCCGAGGCCTGCTCCAGGGTCTAGACACAGAAGAAGTCCAGAAGCCATTTTTTTTAGAGAATAATGTCAAGAAAGGTCTTCCTGTGTGTAAGATACTCAGTGGTATAATCCTTCATTTTCTCAGGAGCCTAGAAAACCTTCATTTTTTTTCTCTATTTCACAAATGCAGCCCTGGCACTCAGAGAAGTGAAACTGCTAAACGTCTTAGAGCTCAGAACCCACAAGTGAAGGAGATGTGATTCAAATCCTTCTGGGTCATCTGACTCTAGAATCCATGGCTCCTCCCAGTACAAAGGGGGAAAGGCAGGGCAAGAGCGGGAAAGACCACAGAGCCTCCTCTTCTGTACTTAGGGAGCTCAAACAGTGCAAGCAAATGCCAACTAAACTGCTGGCTGAGAGGTTGGCGCTTCTCCAACCATAGTGGACCAAGGTTCTAGAGATTGACTTTCAAATAATCCCTCATTGCAAACTCTACAGTGTACACAATTCTGTTCTTATACTCACAGTGCAGCTCGAAGTCGGAACTGACTTGGTAGCAACTGGCTTTAGTTTTAACCAAGGGAGGCTGCAGTCGGCAACTCATATCCCACGAGTGGGGAAGCTGTTTGCAGTCCCTCTTCATTCTTTGCACTGACAAGCTCTCTGGGTGCTGAATGACTGACGGATTGCCTGGACAGATGGCTCTCCAGGCTTTTCAAACCCCCAGGACTGCTCTTGACCTTCTCAGTCTTCATTTTCCTTGAGGTCTGTGCCTCTCTGTCCTAGCTCTAAGCGTTCATTCCCTGCACCCTATTCTCACTGCTACAATCTCTCTAGGCGACCTCAGCCTAGCCATGGCTTCAGTTACTGTGTCTCTGCAAATAACTCCCAAATCTACATCTCCAGACTTGCCCTCCGAGCTCCAGAACCATCTTGGTTTCCACCCGCATGTCTAACACACATCTTCTTTTGACAATTCCTAAAATGCTCTAAGTGTTTTTCCTCGTCTTAGACACAGGGATGAGGGTCACCAGGCTTATTCTTCACAATCCCTCACCTTCACTTTTGAACAACTGATGTCTTCTCAGAAAACACTGGTGGCTGAATGGTAAGGAATTGTGCTGCCAACACAAAAGTTTGTTGTTATTGTTAAATATGTGCTGTTGAGTCACCTATAACTCATAGCAACCCTATGTACAACAGCCCTAAACCCTGCTCTGTCCTGTGTTGATCTCATTGTCTCTGACACACCTACATCCATTACCTCAGTCACTGAATCAATTCATCTCATTGAGGGTCTTCCTCTCTTGTGCTGTCCCTTCATCCTCCCAAGCATGACGTCCCTCTGCAAGGACTAGTCCCTCCTTGCAACACGTCCAAAGTATGTCAGGCGAAGCTTCAGAATCCTTGCCTCCAAGGAGCAGCCTGGTCTCACCCTCTCTAGGACAAACCTGTTTGTTCTCCTAGCAGTCCATGGTGTATTCAACACTCTTCTCCAGCACCAAAGCTCCAAGGCATCAATTCTCCTTCTATCATACCTAGTTTGAATTAATCAGCTTTTTCATGGGGAAAGATGGGCAGTCTCCTTCCATGTGATTTACCACCTCTGAAAACCCATTGGAGGGTCAGTTACAAGTCAGCTCTGACTTGACAATACTCAACAACAACAACAATAACTTTTCTTCAGCAATCACCAAATCCTGGTGTCTGGGAAATCTGAATCACCCCAGTCCGCCCTCTGGATTGTTCAGTCACTTCCCACCTTGCTCCGCGATCTCCAGTCTCTAGCCTCCACCACTCTGTTTGCTAAATGAAGAGTCAGAGACATCCTTTCACTCACGCATCTGATCGCAGCACTCTACAGGCAGAGGGGGCATAAATGTGCAATGAAGGAATGAATGGAAACTCAAGTTCTTTGTAAACTTTCATTAAAATCTCAGTTAAAATCAACAACAACAAAAATAAAAGTGTAAATCTAAAAAAAATTAAAATCACTATTTGCATTTTGGGGGTAATTTATAAAAAAAAAAAAAAGGCATCTTCCTGTCTTGTCCACCTTCCCAAAAACAAGCTTGGAAGTAGGAGTGGCATCCACTTCCATAAATAGCTTGCCTCCAGAAACCCTGTGAACCTGGAGAAAGAATGAAAGTCATGCAAGGGTCAAGGTCTTTGGTTCATAGGGTCGCTGTGAGTCACCTATGACTCAAAGGCACTTAACAACACAGAGAGAGACGGTTGGCCTACTGGACCAAAAGTGATGCTACCAAGCCAAAGGTGAGTTACTCTAATGCGTGGCCCTCAGGCCAGTTCTTAATTGGTTTTGGTCAAACATTCTTCTAGGTAATATAGCCCTGGTGTGTCCACTTGCTGTACAGAGGTAACTCGTGGTCGCTGTGAAGCTGAACACTGTGACACTGATGTGTTAAATGTGATAATGGTTACCCATGGTGGACAGTGTTTTTAGAGCTCCCTGATTAAAACAAGCTTGGAAGCAGGAGTGGCATCCACTTCCATAAATAGTTTTCCTCCAGGAATCCTATGAACCTGGAGCAAGGATGAATGTCATGCAAGGGTCAAGGACTTTTGTTCATAGGGTCCCTATGAGTTACCTATGACTCGATGGCAGTTAACAACAACAACAATCACCTTCCCAAGCATGATGTCCCTCTCCAAGGAATAGCTTCTCCTAGATACATGCCCAAAGTATGAAAGATAGAGTTTAATCGAAGACTCCCTAATTTTAATTACTCCCTAAGTTTAATTAAGAGACAGTGTTGAACATAGGAGGGACTGCCAAAGAGCAAACAGGTCTGTCCTGGAAAGCATAAAATGAAGTTTCTCCTTGGAGGCAAAGATTTTGACACTCTATCTCACATACTTTAGACACGTGGTCAGGAGGGCCCAGTCCTTGGAGAAGGCTATTATGCTTGGAAGGGTGATATTCTGCCCATGAAATGCCCCTCAAAAGAATAATCCACATGTTTGTAAATACAAATAAGCACTTTATTCCAGAGTATATCCACATGTGGAGACTTTTTCCTTCCTTAGGAAGGTGGCAAGGGGAAAAGCCCCAAGTCCCCTACCCACAATTGCTTTTATGGCTTTGCTGAGTGCCACTGTCAGGCCGGGGAGATTGAGATCATGGTTGGTGGGTTGGGGGATCAGTCATGTGGGTCGGCTTTTGACTGGCTGGCTACTTTGCCCACCTTTACTCTTTTTGTGCCACATAGACACTAGTTTGACGCCTTTGAGCTGTGGTGCTGGAGAAGAGTATTGAATGTACCCTGGACTGCCAAGAAAACAAACAGATTCAGCCTAGAGAGGGTTAAACCAGGCTACTCCTTGGAGGCAAGGATTCTGGGGCTTCGCCTGACATACTTTAGACATGTTACAAGGAGAGACAGGTCTTTGGAGAGGGACATCATGCTGGGTAGAGTAGAGGGACAGCACAGGAGGGGAAGACCCTCTATGAGGTGGATTGATTCAGTGACTGGGGTAATCAGGATGGGTGTGTCAGAGGCAATGCGATTGGCACAGGATGGAGCAGAGCTTAGGGCTGTTTGTACAAAGGGTCGCTATGAGTCGCAAATGACTTGACAGCACATAACAACAACAACAGACACTAGTTAATTCTTTACTTTGCAAGGACAGATAAGACTTTACCCGGGGCATTTGTGTTTGCCTTAAGCTAAGAGTTTTTATGGCCTGCTTCTGCTTCTGGTATTAATGGGGGTTTATAAAAAATGGGGTCTATGCTGTCCCCTCAGGTGGAGTTTCAGCACAGTAGAGGAAGACCCAGGATGAGAGGGGTTGACTCAGTGACTAAAGAAGTAAGCTTAGGTCTGTCAGAGAGGGTGAGATTGGCTCAGGATAGGACATGATTCAGAGGCAATGTACGTAGGGTCGCTATGAGTTGCTGGCAACTTGATGGCACATAACAACAAGGGAGGGTAAAGCCCCTACCAGGTTTCCAGGCCCACACCATGTACTAGAGTTCTCCATGCAGTAACCACTGGGTGGGGGTGGGTGAGTGTATGTTATTCTGTCTGGTACAACTCCTAGAAGCTAAACGTACACTTTGTTTTCTAACTGGTCTGACTCCAACAAGGAGCCGAATACACAGTTGGTGCCCAGGAAATTCTTACTGCTGACTTGTTGTTTTAGAACTTGGCTTGCCCTTGGCCTCTGATGCAGGGACCCTGGTGAGCCTCCCTCCCCAAGGGTTAGCAACCCTTCCTGGTTTCCTCTGCTCCTCTGTAAGCTCCTTTCCCATGAACTGCCTGCCCTTCAGATAGACAAACTAATCATCTGATAGAACAACTCCCCAGAGGCAGGAAATCACTGTGGTGGGGTAGGCTTGGGTGGGCTGGCCATGCCTCTGAGGTCCCAGCTTCTGGGCAGAGTCACCCTCAGGGACTGTGAAGTTGGCTAGAAGGATCATCTCTGCTCCATTCATCTTAAGACTGGAGTCTTAAATTCACCCAGAGATGGTCTGGATGCTAAGATTAGAGTCTGATAACCTCTACTAGGGTTTTTGGGATTTCTGCAAAGGCAGTAGTTAAAACAGAATGAAGCAAAAGATAATACATTAAAGATAAACCTGAGGAGAAAAATGCAGCAAAGAAAGGAGAATTGAAAGTGTGGTGAGAGGTGGGGCCAAAGGAGAGTTGAAATTTTGAATGAGTGGCCAGGGACGGTGTCATTAAGAAGGTAACAGTAGAATAAAGAGAAAATGGGGACACAGGGTATGTTGTTCTAGGGAAAGACACCCACAAAAGGGGACCGCTGGTGCAAAGGTCCTGAGGTAGGACATGAAGAAAGGCAGGTTTGTGGGAGCAGGAGAGTGAGGAGAGAGGGATAGAAGGCCAAGTCAGTGAGTTGAGACCAGTAAAAGGAGGGTGGCCAGTGGTGTGGGTCCCTGTGAGGATTTTCCTTTCATCCCGAGTGCAATCAGAAGCCACTAGAGGGATGTAGGCAGAGGATTGGCATGATCCTATTTATGGTTTTTACCTTGGCCCCGTGTTGAAAATAGATTTAGCAGGAGCCCGATGGGAAAGCCAATCACATGAGAGAGGGGGGTGGCCTGGAGTAGAGGGCTGCAAGTGGTGAGAGAGAGAGAGAGAAAGAGAGAGAGATCGGAAAAGTGGAGGTGACGTTAACCATAGGAAGAAGGACTGAAGCAGACATGGTTGGGGAAGAAAGATGGGATTTTTTTTTTTTTTTGTGGTATGGTATCTGAAACATTCATCAGACAGTTCATTGGTGGGATCAAGGGGCAGCTGGAGATGGGTCCGGAAATCAGAAGTCAGGACCTCCTGGCTGGGTCCTGGAGCAGCCAGGGAAGTCCCTTCATTGCTGTGTACCCTCAGATCAAACTCTTTTCTGATTCTAGTCTTTTCGTGGGCAAAATAAGATGTCTGCATCAGAAGGTTTCCAAACACAGGGAAAGTTATACAAGTGTTCAGGTCTTTCATTCATAGGGTCGCTATGAGTCACCTGAGACTCGACGGCACTTAACAACAATACTTCCAATAGGTTTATGTCATCCTTCTTCATGAAACATTCAGGAAGCTGAGATTTAGAGAGGTCCTTCCATGGTTCTTCAGCCACACAGTAGGGGGATTTGAAGTTAGTTACAGAAGTATATCCAACCAAAAAGCTTTTAATAAAAGCACACGAGGAAACTGAGGCCATCAGGAAATCAGGACAGGAAAATGCTGTCAAGGATCAGCATGGTGCTACAGAGTATAGAACATAAGGATCTATAACTTACTAGGGGTCATAATGAATTATTTATTGCCTTTGAGTTCTGGAGCAGCCAAGGCCAAAAGGGGAATATAGGGGCTCTCTCTGCAACTCCTAGGGCCCAGATTGAGACCCAGAATCAGTGCCAAAAAGGCACACCTGATTCAAACCAGGGTCTCTGCAATCATTTGCTGTACATCTGCAAGTTGGACCATGAAGAAGGATGACAGAAGAAGAATCCATGCCTGAGTAACCTATTGACTGACAGGAGAACAAACAAGTAAATTCATGGAAATGGTGCAACCTGGGTGCTCCTTAGAGGCAGGGATGCTGAAACCTCATCTCACATGTGGTCAGGAGGAGGACCAGTCCTTGGAAAATAACATCATACTTGTAAAGGTGGAGGAAGATCCTTAAAAAGCTGGATTGACACAGTGACTGTAACAATGGGCTCAAGTATGTCAGACATGATGAGGACGGCACAGGGTAGGACAGGGTTCAGATCCGTTGTTCACAGAGTCGCTACGAGCTGCAGTTGACTCAAAACAGCAGCACTTGTAGCGTTAAAAATGATCCAGTTGAGAAGAAACTTAGTGCTGGGACTAAGTGGACCAACAGAAATGAAGTAATGGCAGCCATGAGGAAATGATGGATGCCTGGACAACAGTGTGCCTCCACAGCTAGGAGGAAGTCACTTATGAGGGGGTGCTTGCAGAGCCCTTTGACGTACGCAAGTTAGGGTTCAGCTTACTAAAAACCACTGCAGGGAGGAGTAAGTAGAAAAGACAGAGTCAAGCACTTGGTGCAGGGCTGACTCCGTTAAGTGACATTTGCATCATTTCATATGGGAAGCCAATACTAAATATTTGTAGTAAACCTAATGCTATTTCAGGATGGAATTCACCTGGAGGCACCAAGGCAATCCTTAAAGGTTTACCAGATTCTTGCATTTGCTGACCCCTCCCTCCTGAGTCAAGGGGAAGGTTTTCAATAGAAAGAGCTTGGCTTCATTTGCATTGAATTCTCTTTGTTATCTACCGGGAAGATGGAATGGGGCTTCAGTTTAGAACTGCTGGCCCCCTGTTTTTACCTATCTGTTTTATCTCATTCCTGGCTGGCTGTCTCATTATTAATAATTATAAAAATGCTTTACTCTTGGTCTGCAACAATTTCAGATACAAGCAGCACAGGGAGGGGTCCCTGATGGAGGTTCCTGGGCCCCAAGCACTTTGGGAAGGCATGTGCATGCATGCATTTCTTTATTACTCTGGAACATCTACAATGTTAAGCCATCCTCCCCCTTCAGGGTTGGACTATCAGCATCCCCTAGGGACAGATTCTGCCATGGGAACTCATTGGCTGTGTCCCTCAACTCAGGCCAGGGAGCCCTGGTCAGGACTTTTTCTCCCACCCTGCCCATCGGATGCCTTGCCAGGACCTCTGTTCCTGCTGCTGCTCAGGAACCTTGTCCAGACCAGCAAGCCAGGAGCACTCTCTCAGGAAGCCTGGCCTGGAGGGGCAGTGATACAAGTGCTCGTGGGACTACAGCCCAGGAGGGGATAGAACGGGTCTTCTGTACAGAGTGCCAGAGGGAGGAGGCAGTCTGAACCCTTGGAGACGTGAGGGTGAGCTTCAGAGCTTCCTCCTTTGCACTCACGGCCTGGGAATGGAGCTGTCCTCTAATTTGGGCAAGGTCATTTGAGACTCAGGCCTATGCAGGGCGAAGTGAAGCGTAGAAGTCAGGAAGTGGGGGTGAGCAGAGCTGACCTTGAATCTCACTCGTGATCTTGACCGAGGCTCTGGGGATGGAGCCTGCTGTTCTGACCATGAGATGCCCCCTCAAAAGAATAATGCACACGTTTGTAAATACAAATAAGCACTTTATTCCAGAGATCCACATGTGGAGACTTTCTCCCTCAGTAGGAAGGTGGCGGGGGGTGGGGGGGAAGCCCGAGGTTCCCCCCCATTATTGCTTTTATAGCTTTTTTGGGTGCCCCTCCTGGGGCAGGGAGATTGAGATCGAAGACTCCCCAATTTTAATTACTCCCTAAGTTTAATTAAGAGACAGTGTTGAACATAGGAGGGACTGCCAAAGAACAAACAGGTCTGTCCTGGAAAGTATAAAATGAAGTTTCTCCTTGGAGGCAAGGATTTTGACACTCTATCTCACATACTTTAGACACGTGGTCAGGAGGGCCCAGTCCTTGGAGAAGGATATTATGCTTGGA
The DNA here is from genome assembly GCF_000299155.1 of Elephantulus edwardii. NCBI lineage: Eukaryota > Metazoa > Chordata > Mammalia > Macroscelidea > Macroscelididae > Elephantulus > Elephantulus edwardii. The sequence goes on along the minus strand of NW_006400031.1, from coordinate 3,063,780 downwards.
AGGGTGGTATTCTGCCCTTGAAATGCCCCTCAAAAGAATAATCCACATGTTTGTAAATACAAATAAGCACTTTATTCCAGAGTATATCCACATGTGGAGACTTTTTCCTTCCTTAGGAAGGTGGCAAGGGGAAAAGCCCCAAGTCCCCTACCCACAATTGCTTTTATGGCTTTGCTGAGTGCCACTGTCAGGCCGGGGAGATTGAGATCGTGGTTGGTGGGTTGGGGGATCAGTCATGTGGGTCGGCTTTTGACAGGCTGGCTACTTTGCCCACCTTTACTCTTTTCGTGTCACGTAGACACTAGTTAATTCTTTACTTTGCAAGGACAGATAAGACTTTACCCGGGGCATTTTTGTTTGCCTTAAACTAAGAATTTTTATGGCCCGCTTCTGCTTCTGGCATTAATGGGGGCTTATAAACAATGGGGTTTATGCTGTCTTCTCACTGCTACTTTTGCAGAACCTTGTCTCCTCAACTGTGGAGTAAGGAAAACACTTCCTACTTCTCAAGGGACCTCTGTGGGGATTAACCAAAGCCAGGGAGGTACTAAGCCTCTGCCTGACAGGGAAAATGCAGTAAAAGATCCTTCTTCCTAGCAGAGATAAGTACAGATTCTGACACAGTCATTGCCAGCCTGTGTGACCGTGAACTTCTATGAGTCTTTATTTCCTCATCTGTAAAATGACAATAGTACTACTTACCTTTTGGGACCATTAAAAAAGCCCCTGGTCATTCCATAAACAAAAATCAATTCAAAGTGGATTATGGACCTAGGACTAAAACCAAGGACTATAAACTTCATTAAAGAAAAGCTTGGAAGAACTCTAGAAGTCCTAATTCACAACATAAACAGTCTTCCAAGCATCCTGGAAAATCTATAACCAGGAGAGGATAAAATAGATGAATGGTGCTTTCTAAGAAATAAATCCTTATGCACATCCAAAACTTCTCCAACAGGGTAAAAAGGGAAGCCAAAAATACTCAAACACCACAACAAGCTAAACAACCCAATTGAAAAATGGGCACAGGATATGAACAGATATTTCACCAAAGAAGACATTCGGATGGCGTACAAACACGAAGAAATGTTCAAAATCCCTAGCTCTAAGAGAAATGCAAATCAAAATAACTATGAGATATCATCTCACCCCAGTAGAGTAGCAAAATTTATCAGAACAGCAAGCAACAAATGCTGGTGAGGTTGTGGAGAAACTGGAACCCTTATTCACTGTTGGTAGGAGTGTAAAATGGTGCAACCACTATGGAAGGCAGTGTGGTGCTTTCTCAAAAAGTTGCAAATAGAGATACCATTTGACCCAGCAATCCCACTACTGGGAATTTACCCTAAAGAAACCGTAACTGCCACCTAAGCAGATATATGCACACCCATGTTTATTGTGGCTTTGTTCGCAATAGCAAAGAGCTTGAAACAGCCCAAGTGTCCATCAACAAACGAATGGGTAGGGAAGCTCTGGTATATTCATACAATGGAATACTATGCAGCATTGAAAAAGCAAGGAGCTCATGAAATATTATGCAAAATGGATGACCCTGGAGGACATTATGCTGAGTGAAATATCTCAATCACAAAAGGACAAATATTGCATAGGGCCACTGTTGTAAAATGGGCCTGACATTTGGGTTGAGGGAAGACAGAAGTGGAGGGGCGGAATTGAATGATGTATACTGCATTGTCACTCCTCCAGCAGAGCATCTGGTGGATTCAAACCGTGCACCTCTAGGATTGCAGTGCAGCTTCTTGCCACTAGGCCACCAGAGCTCGCCACAGAACATTTAATTGTGCTAATGCGAAACCTATACTTGGACCAAGAGGCAGTTGTCAGAACAGAGCAGGGTAACACTGCATGGTTCAAAATTGGGAAGGGTGTACGCCAGGGATGCATCCTGTCTCCATACCTTTTCAACATGTATGCAGAGCAGATTATCTGAGAGGCTGGGCTCTATGAGGAGAATTGTGGCATCAGGATTGGTGGAAGATCTATTAACAATCTGCATTATGCAGATGACACAACTCTGCTTGCTGAAACTGAGGAGGACCTCATGCACTTGCTGCGAAGGGTCAAGGACTGCAGCCTTCAGTATGGACTGAGGTTCAATGTCAAGAAGACAAAGATTCTCACCACTGGACCAATTGGCAGCATCAGGATGGATGGCGAAGAGATTGAGATTGTTCACAGCTTCAGTTTACTTGGCTCCACAGTCAACACTCTTGGCACCAGCAGTCAGGAAATCAAAAAGCGTATTGCGATGGGAAAGTCTGCTGTTAGGGACCTCTCTAAAGTACTCAGGAGCAACGGTGTCTCTCTGGAGACTAAGGTGCACCTGATACAGGCCATGGTCTTTGCAATCGTTTGTTATGCATCAGAGAGTTGGATAATGACTAGGGAGGACAGGAGAGTTGATGCTTTTGAGCTGTGGTGCTGGAGAAGAGTATTGAACGTACCATGGACTGCCAGGAAAACAAACAGATTCATCTTGGAGAGGATTAAACCAACCTACTCCTTGGAGGCAAGGATTCTGGGGCTTCGTCTGACATACTTTTGACATGTTGCCAGGAGGGACGAGTCCTTGGAGAGGGACATCATGCTTGGGAGGGTGGAGGGACAGCGCAGGAGGGGAAGACCCTCTATGAGATGGATTGATTTGGTGACTGGGGTTATAGGGATGGGTGTGTCAGAGGCAGTGCGGTTGGCGCAGGATAGAGCAGGGTTTAGGGCTGTTGTGCATAGGGTCGCTATGAGTCGCAAACGACTCGACGGCACATAACAACAACAACAACAACAACATACTGCATTGAAACAGATGAGGGAGAGAAGTGTTTAAAAGGGACATGTTCATGGGATGGGTATTCTTGTCATTATAGAAGTCCAGAGTGAAGGCTGCATAGTGGAGTGGAGTTGAGGGGCGGGATTGCATAACAATGAGAGAGTTTTTCTTTCACTCTTCAAGAAGACTGTATTGGGGGGAGGTGGTGGGCAGGGAGAAAAGTGCAATAATGAATGACTGGAAACCCTACGTCTCTGTAAACGTTCATTAAAATTAATAGAAATAATAAAAAAGCCCCTGGTGATGCTATTGGTTATGCGTCGGGCTGTTAACCTAAAGGTCAGTTGTCCACCAAAATTGCTCTATGAGTAAAAGATCAATCACTGTCCCTGCCAGTCCACTGGCAAGTTAACAGCGACAACCTGATGGGAATAAGCACAATGGAGACGCCACTCCGGGAGAGGATCAGAGAGTCAATCCAGCTCAACTTTCTTAGGATAAGCACTACACTTATATATACAGGAAGACAGGATAGGGTGGCCTTACACAAGTGGGACATGCGGATTGGATAGGAGAACCTCAGCCTCATGGACCACTCCCTGCTCAACAGATGCGGCAGCTGTCTTCCCAGGTGCCAAGCTTTCTTGAGCTGGTACAGCCAAACACAGGGGAGCTTCCTCTACCCTGTATTAAAGGTCTTTGGGAGGCTTGCACTTAATCTGGATTTCGGGTGACCTGTCCTGGCCAGAGGCCTTCCCTTCCTCCCCAACATTTTGCAACAAATCTGTCTTTCCATTTGGCCTAGTGGTGAGAATCTTTGTTTTCTTGATGTCAAAATGCAGGCCCTATTGGAGTCTTTGACCTTCTGCAGCAAACACTTCAGGTCCTCCTCAGTTTCCACAAGCAAGGTTCTGCCATCTGCATAACACAGAATGTTGATGAGTCTTCCTCCAGTCCTTTTTCTACATTCTTCTTCATAAAGTCCAGCCTCCCAAATGATCTGTTCTGCATATAGATTGAAAAGGTAAGGAGAAATAACATATCACTGGCACACTCCTTTCTTGATTTTGAAGCATGCAGTGTTTCCTTTATCGGTTAATACGACTGCTTCCACATCTAAATATAGATATTTTTTTTTTTATGAACACAATCAAGTGTTCTGAGACTCCTATTCTTCTCAAGGTTAGTCACAGTTAGTTGTGATCCACACACTCAAATGCCTTTACATAGTCAGTAAAACACAAATAGTCTTCTGGTACTCTCCACTTTCAGCCAAGATTTATCTGACGTTGGCAATGATAATCCCTAGTGCTGAGGCCTTTTCTAAACCCTGCTTGTATTTCTGGCAGTTATCAGTTGATGTACTGTTCTAGTCGTTTTCGGATAATCTTCAGCAAAATTTTGCTCACTTATGGTATTAGTGATATTGTTCAATAATTTCCATACTTTGTTGGATCATCTTTTGGGAGGAATGAGATTAAATATGGACCTCTTCTAGTCAGTTGCCCAGGTAGTAGTCCTCCAGATTTCTTGGCACAAGCTGGTGAATCTGTTGAAATGTGTCAATTGGTGTTTCATCAATTCCTGGGGCCTTATTTTTTTGGCAACTCCTTCAGAGCAATTTAAACTTTTTGTATCACCATTGGTTCTCAATCATATGCTGTTGTTGTTGTTGTTATGTGCCATCGAGTCGCTTGCAACTCATAGTGACCCTATGTACAACAGCCCTAAACCCTGGTCTATCCTGTGCCAATCGCACTGCCTCTGACACACCCATCCCAATTACCCCAGTCACTGAATCAATCCACCTCATAGAGGGCCTTCCCCTCTTTTGCTGCCCCTCTACCCTCCCAAGCATGATGTCCCTCCCCAAGGACCTGTCCCTCCTTACAACATGTCCAAAGTATGTCAGATGAAGCCCCAGAATCCTTGCCTCCAAGGAGCCACCCGGTTTAACCCTTTCCAGGACAAATCTGTTTGTTTTCCTAGCAGTCCATGGTATTCTCTTTTTTTTTTTCTATAATTATATTTTATTAATTTTCATAAACATTTACAGAGATTTTGGGCTTCCACTCATTCATTGTTGCACTATTCTCTCTACCCTCCTCCCAGTTTGTTCTTGTCCAAATGCCACAGTGCTTGAGTCCATGGTATTCTCAATACTCTTCTCCAGTACCACAGCTCAAAGGCATCATTTCTCCTTCTATCCTCCTTGGTCATTGTCCAGCTCTCTGATGCATAACAAGTGATTGCAAAGAGCATGGCTTGTATCAGACACACCTTAGTCTCTAGAGTGACACCATTGCTCTTCCATACTTTATGATATTGTTCTGTGTCAGCCAACTCTTTTTTGGTACAGTGATTCTACGTATCCCTTTTATCTTCTTGTGATGGTTCCTGGATCACTCAATATTCTGTCCATAACATCTGTAAGTATTGTAACTCAGAGTTTGCATTTGCTCTTCAAGCTCCTTCAGCTTGAGAAATGCCAAGCGAGTTTGTCTCTTTTGATTTTATAACTAGTGGATGATTACGGGGGACAATGAAATGTAAGCTGAGGAGAAGCAGGTGCCTCTTGGGCAAAGCAAGGATTAATCACATTCGACATATGTCAAAGCTGAGGCCCAGGGAGGACAGATGAAATAAGTTGTTCTGAATACACGAGCAAGTTGGCATTGGAATACAAGTCTCCTGGGACTGGCCGGGGCTTTCACGTTCTAGCGTTTTAAATGAGAACAAAATTCAAAGAAGTGAGCTCACTAGTGAAGAGCACTGGGAACGAAAAAGAGTGGGGTGCAGGGCTCCTTCTGGGCTGCTTGGGAAAGAATTCAACCTAGCAAGAGCCTCTCTGTGGCTGTTGTGGAGATTAATGGCCACAGACAAGGGCCCCTCATGCATCACTGAGGAGAGGATTTCAAAGGCCCTAAAAAAAATCATTGGGAAAGATGTTAAAAGAAACTGCTTGCAAAGCAGCCAGAGGCCCGCCAAACGCGCTGGTGTATAGCTCGCCAGGCGATGCTTGTAATCTAATTGCCCACGAGCAAGAGTTTAAAACAATATTTACGATGTGGAAAAATAGCCCATGATTTGATTTGTTCAGAAGAAACAAGCCTAATGAATAAATTAGATTTCGGTCTTGCTGGCTCGGGTCCTGTGGCTAGAGCCTGGGCCTTTGAAGGGGCAAAGCTCTCTGGCCTGCCACCTCCCTCTCCAGCCCTTCACCCACCCTAGAGTGATCCTAGTGACAGCCCCGAGCTGTGGCGTGACGTCTGAGGACAACTTCATCTTCTCGATGGCCATGCTCCCGGACTGGCCAGAGCAGCCAAGAGGATGCACGCCCTCTTTGTTTATTGAAGAGGCTTCCAGTTGTCTCTGGGATCCCTGAGGGGCACGAAAGAGTAAGCAGTATACTAACAAAACGTGGGTGACTGGCACCCACTTACCTGGAAGATTATATGGAAGAGAGACCTCATGGAAGATAGGCATGCTGGGAACAGGCACAACAATGAAGGGTGAGCCTCTCTCTCTCACACACACACAAGGGTCCACAGAGAAACTGGTTCTGGTCTGTTTTATTGTCCTTGACCTCTCCCTTCCCCTGACCCCAGTCTTTTAAAACTCCATCTCTATTTATAGGAAGTCTGTCTAACCGCTCCAGCCCGTACAAACTCTTCTGTCCAGAAACCAGGAGAGTCTGTGGCCCACAGTTCCGTTTCAATGAGCTAGAACTTGGCTCTTACTTATACAATCACTCTCTCGGATAATTTGTGTTTGGGGTACTGTCTCCTTAAAGCTTTTAGATGTTCTCTAGCCATGTAATCTTGTTATTACTTTCCTTGACTTATTTAATGGAGGGGCTCTGATGAGCATTAATTGCTTTTCCCTGGCCTACGTTCATCCTCGTCTTCTGGAACGAGAACCCCTGGGTCCCTGTGAAAACTGACCCCCCTCAACCTCAGTCCACATGTTCTGGGCACAACTAGCTCTGTCCCTCCCAGCTCCCACCTCCCAGTGTTCACATGATCTAAGATCTGGTCAATGAGAGCACTTGTTGTTGTTGTTACATGCCATCAAGTCACTGTGTCTCATAGCAACCCTATGTACAAGAGCCTTAAATGCTGTTCTATCCTGTGCCAACCTCGCCGTCTCAAACACATTCATTCCCACCATTCCACCGACAGAATCGATCCATCTCATGGTCTTCCTCTCCTGCGCCGTCCCTCCACTCTGCCAAACATGATGTCTCTCTCCAAGGACCAGTTCCTCCTTACAACATGCCCAAAGTATGTCATACTAAGCTTCAGAATCCTTGATTCTAAGGAGCATTCTGGCTTCACCCTCTCCAGGACAAACCTTTTTGTTTTCCTAGCAGTCTATGGTATATTCAACACTCGTCTCCAGCACCGCAGCTCAAAGGCATCAATTGTCTTTCTATCATCTCTATTCATTGTCCAACTCTCCGATGCATAACACATAATTGCAAAGACTATAGCCTGGATCAGGTGCACCTTAGTCTCCAGCCTGACGTCGTTGCTCTTCAGTACTCTTGAGAGGTACCTAATAGCTGACTTTCCTAATGCAATTAGTCTCCTGATTTCCTGGCTCCTGTTACCAACAGTGTTGACTGTGGAACCAAGTAAACTAAAACTGTTAACTATCTCAATCTCTTCACCATCCATACTGATGCTGCTAATTGGCCCAGTGGTGAGAATCTTTATTTTCTTGATGTTGAGCTTCAATCCATATTGAAGACTGCAGTCCTTGACCTTCTGTAGCAAGCGCTTCAGGTCCTCCTCAGTTTCAGCAAGCAGGGTTGTGTCATCTGCATAACCCAGGTTTTTGTTGATTGTTCTACCAATCCTGATGCCATATTCCTCCTCCTCGTACAGTCCAGAGTCTTGGATGATCTGTTCTGCATACAGATTGAAAAGGTATGGAGACAGAATACATCCCTGACAGACCCCCTTCTTGATTTTGAACCATCCAGTGCATCCCTGATCTATTCTGACGACTGCCTCTTGGTCCAAGTATAGGTTTCACATTAGCACAATCAAATGTTCTGGGATTCCCATTCTTCTCAGAGTCAGCCATAGCTTGTTGTGATCCACACAGTCAAAAGCCTTTGCATAGTCAGTGAAGCACAGATAGACATTCTAGTATTCTCTGCTTTCTGCCAAGATCCATCTAACATTAGCTATAATATCCCTTCTGGATAACGATTGGTTCAAGGATGAGCACATGACTTGCACCAGGCCAATGAGAGGTTTCCTTGGGTTCATCTTTGGAGTTATTAGAAGAAATTGCTGTATACGGTGCATCAGAACCAATTCACAGCTGACCCTCCAGTGGGTTTTCAAAGGCAGTTAATCGAACGGGAGGAGATCAACCATCCTCCCTCAGAGCTGCTGGTAGATTAAAACCACATCCCTTTGGGATTGCAGCACAGCAAGTTCCCTTTATTTTCCAAAATATATTTATCTTTTTGGCAGTCCATAGGAACTTTATTTTAATACTTTCCCTACCTTCCGAATTCCTTAGATAATGTAAGTGGATTCTTTATTATTATTATTATTATTATTATTATTATTCCTTCCTAGTTCACTAGATAATTAGCAGTTCCTCAGCTGGGAGATGAACCCTAAATTTGCCATGGTGATCTAGGAGCTGGTGTGGGCATTTGGGGTCACTTGGAATGCCAGTAAGGCGTCCCAACTGCATGGTCAGGCAGAGAAACAGGGTGCGGATACTTGTCTGCCCAAACCAGTCACATTTGCCGTGGTGCTCACAGCGTCCCCGTTTGTGTCTTCACAATTTCAGCCATAGTTAGGACCGACCATTGCACTCCCTGGGCACTTCTAAGTGGCCAGTGCTGAGCTGTGTGGAGCAGAGTTTTCACAATCACGCCTTTGAATCCTTGCTTCTTAAAGGCAGAGAACCTGTCTTGCCTCTCACCTTACTGAGGGCTCTTAGAAAAATGTACAGCACTGGTCGTGGTGCAGGGCGGGCTCCCCCCAGGGAAAAGACCTATGTGGTAACTATACTGATGTAGTCAAATAAAAGAAACCAAGCTGAACAATGTGGTGGCTTCACTCACCAAGTGGGTGCTGTTTACTGAGCCTGCCCTCTGTCTAGTGACTGGCAAAGACACACTTAGAAGCAGCCCTAGCACCTACAACCAGGAGAAGATAAAATAGATGAATGGGATCTTCGAGGAATCAGATCCCTATATACATCCAAAAACTTCTCCAACAGGGTAAAAAGGGAAGCCAAAGACTGGGAAAAAGTATTTGGTAATGACATATCAGATAAGGGACTTATATCCAGAAT
>NW_006400031.1:3020432-3053990 GCF_000299155.1 Elephantulus edwardii | reverse complement strand
AAAAGATGGGTTCAATAATGTATACTGCATTGAAACAGATGAGGGAGAAAACTGTTTAAAAGGGATATGTGATTAGATATTTTTGTCATGACAGGAGTCTAGAGCGAAGGCTCTATATTGGAGTGGACCTGGGGCAGGGTTTGTAAAACAATAACAGAATTTTTTTTTTTTTACTTTTCCAAGAGTGTAGTGTACTAGAGGGGAGAGTTGGGAGGGGAGAAAAATGCAACAGTGAATGAATGGAAATCCAAAGTCTCTGTAAATGTTCATTGATATTAATAATAAAATTTTTAAAAGTGTTAAAAAAAAAAGAAGCAGCCCTAGCTAGAAACACAGACGTGTTAACCTAAGTCCATAGTGTGGGATACATGCAGGCAATGGTAGACTTATAACCAGGTGTAGATATATAGATAGATATAGATAGATATAGACAGATATAGACAGATATAGATAGATATAGACAGATATAGATAGATACACACATATACAGCACAGTCAAAGACATTCTGTCATGACGATTAGGGAGAGTCTGGAGGTGCTGATACACAGGCAGGGGTGGGAACCTGGGAACACGGAGAGGCCACAGCAAGTGTGTTGTGTGGACAAATCCTCCTGGTAGAAGGGCTGTCATTTAAGATGACTTCTTTTCTATTGTTTTGCCCTGTGACATAGATGAGCTTACTTTTTCAATTAAAAATGCATTTTTGTATTTCATATTGTTTTGTTTAGAAAGTTAGTATTTATTGTATTTCACACTATCCTCTCATACCTTCTGAGAAGCAGATCGTCCCATTTTACAGAGGAGAGAATTGAGGCTCGATACACTGAAGTACGTGGCTAAAGTAAGTACTGCCGAACCAGAAGCCAAAGTTTGGGCGATTTTCTCAGTAACTTGCTGCCTTTTCTCCCACCCCCACACACTTTAATGAGGCTGACATCAAGGTGGGGTTAAGACTGAGAAAAACTGGATAAATTATGTATACTGCATTGAAGTCGATGAGGGAGAGAACAGTTTAAAAGTAATATATTTTAGGGCATTATGATTATCATAAAAGTTTGGAATGAGGGTTGCAGAGTGGAGTATACTCGGGATGGGGGTGAAGGGTGCGGGGGGCATTGTACACCCATGAAGGAGTTTTTTCTTTTGCTTTTCAAGGAGAAGAGTGAACTGGGGGTGGGGGTAGGGTGGGTGGGGAGAAAAGTGCAACAATGAATGAAAGGAAATCCACAATCTCTGTAAATGTTCATTGAAATTAATTTAAAAAAGTCAAATTATGTATTGGCTCCTATTTCTAGTGTACTATTCTGGGGTGAAGAAATTTTTTTTTATTTAAAAAAAGTTTCTTTTATATTGGTTTACTTACAAAGTTTATATACATTGTTTTTCACACTCTTTTTCATTCACATTGTTTCATACAATCATACCCATTCATTATATTCTATTAAAGTAATTACCATTGAACTATGCCAACCATTACCCTCTCTTTCCAGGTGTCGCTGAATTTTTCCCATTTCCTTTACCCCCTCCCTCCACCCACCTGATTGTGTAGCCCTTTGATTTCACCCCTACCCATCCTCACTCCTTTGCTCCCACTCCTTTCCCCCTTAAGTCCCCCACACGTATTTTACTGGTTATCCTTCATACAATGGAATACTATGCAGCACTCAGGAGCAACGATTTCAAAAAACACTACATAACTTGAGAGAGACTGGGAAGCATTGGGCTAGGTGAACCAACTCATAAGGACAAATACTGCATAAGACCATTATTGTAAAATGTGCTGCCTTTATGTATCTGTGGCATCTATCACTTAATCAATGACTGATCTGTTTGGAGTTTCCCTCGTGCTCTGTGCTCTGCTGGGCTAACACCTCCCAGTCCTCGGATGCTTATTGTCACAGTGCTAAAAAGCTCCCACCTACGAGGTAGACCTGCCTGGGGAGAGATGGGTTCTCACTTCTCAGGCTTGGCTTTCCAACCAGTGCCCCCTCCTGTGATTGTGAGGATGCATGTCAGACTTCAAAGGCGGGGAGTGCACTGTCTCTCCACGCCCTGCCCATGAGAAAGTGCCTAAATCCCAGAACAAAGGCAGCTCCAGACTTATATCACCTGCTCTGCACTTAGTATGGGGCTTAATTAAAGGAAACAGAGCTCCTTAGGGTGAGAGCGAGGAGTGAGAAAGCGGGTAACACTAAAGACGCCGCCATTAATAAAGCCAGACTCTCGGCTAATATCCCACTTGAGTTCAAAACAGGACAAATAATTGGAAATCTGAGCAGGGTGAGTGATGGGGCCAGGGAGATGGATGATAGAGGTCTGCCAGCTGTGTACAGGGGACAGGGCTGGGACAAAAGCTCCTACCAGGAGCCACTCAATTCTAGGAGGGCAAGGCATAGGCTGGGACCTGGGCGGCAGCAGTAACTGACATTCTGAATCACTTGAGATGTGTCAGGGACTCTTTCAGTGATTCACAAATATGAGTTCATTTAATTCCTTTCAATGAAAGAGAAGAGAGGGGAAAGGGGAGGGAAAGAGGGGGAGAGAGAGGAGAGAGGGAGAGAGGGAGGAGGAGGAGGAGGAGGAGGAGGAGGAGGAAAAGAAGAAAGAGAGAGAGACAGAGAGATGTTTGTTGAGTGCCAGGGCGTCAAAACCAACCCATAGCTGACCTCCAGTGGGTTTTCAGAGGCAGTTAATCACACTGGAGGAGACTGCCCATCCTTCTCCTTCGGGGCAGCTGATGAGAGAAGGAAGAAGGTCAGATTCAGGGAACTCTGCAGAGCACAGAGAGCAGCCCATCATACTGAAATGAGGGCCCCCTTTGAGCTAGAGGTGGCATGTTTAGGACAAATGAGAGGCAGTTTGAGTACTGAGGAAGAGACTTGAAGCCTTCCTACTGTCAGTGAGGAATCCTGGGGGTGCCAGCTGGTGCCAGAGACATGAGTCACCTTCGTAGTGGACGGAAGGGTGCTTGACGTGGGCCAGCCAGGCCAAACTTTGTGTTCACAGTTATCATCCTGGGACCCTCCGAGGCCAGTCATTTCCCAGGCAGCAGCTCATTGGGCCTTCCTGACCCGTAAGCCTGTCCTTTGGATCCCACCAGGCTTAGGGATGGGCCTCAGGCTGTCCTCGTCTACAGCTAGCCTCATCTTCTGGAAGCAATGCTTTGGCTTCCTTTGGTGACCAGGGTTTATGCTGAGTCAGTGGTAGAGACAGACGTCAGGTGAAAGGAATGTAAAGAGTGTAGTGCTGAATTAGTCAGTGCATCTAGGGAAGGATGTGAAGATTGCTGCCCTAGAAACTTCTCACCAAGTTGCTTGACTAAGAGCTGTACAGCTGTGTACAGCTGTTCTGAATCCTGCTCTATATTGAGCCAATTTCATTGTCTCTGACACACCTCCATCCCCAGTCATGACTCAATCCATCTCACTGTGTGTCTTCCTCTCCTGCGCTGTCCCTCCACCCTCCCAAGAATGATGTCCTTCTCCAAGGACTGGTCCCTTCTGGCAACATGGCCAAAGAATGTGAGACAGAACTTCAAAATCCTTGCCTTTAAGGAGCAGCCTGACTGATTTCACCCTCTCCAGGACAGACTTGTTTGTTCTCTTTATGGTCCATAGCATATTCAATAGTCTTCTCCAGCATGACAACTCAAAGATATCAATTCTTCTTTCATCCTTAATCATTGTCCAGCTCGCTGATGCATAGCAAGTAATTGTGAAGACCATGTCCTGGATCAGGTACACCTTGGTCTCTACACTGACATCTCTGCTTTTCAGTAGTCTGGAGAGGTCCCTCATAGCAGATTTATCTAGTCCAATTTATCTTTTGATTTCCTGGCTGCTGGTACCAAGAGCCTTGACTGTGGTGGAGTCAAGCAAGCTGATGCTGTTAGCAATCTCAATCTCTTCTCCAACTACCATGATGCTTCCTAGCCCAGTATTGATAGTAAATTACAAAGACTGGGCTAAGGATCACATTTGTGCTGTACCTTAGCCTAGAGGTAGAGAGATTCATTGATATACTAGCAAATGTTTAACAACCTGTCTTCACTGGTAGAGTCCACTGGGTTTTGTGGTGTGAAGACTTCCACCCTGGCTAATCTCAAGCTACCAACACGGCATCATTGAGCACGAAGGTGAGAAGAAAGACTTATAGTTGGTTCTCATGAGCCCATAAAAGCTGGTTATAGCACACTGCCGTGCTGATTCACCATGAGACCGAGGTGCTGGGATTACGTGCAAGAATTCTTCCAAAAGTGCAGGCAGTGTGGTTACACGGTCAAGTGTTTGCATACAGTTTGTAAAAGTCAAATACACTCACTTCAATTGGTTCGCATCCATGCCTTTTTCCACTCTAACTTTTCCCTATTAAATCCCACCTTGTGGAATTGGTGACTTGGGTTTGCTAAGGGCACGTTGTAATTTGTTGTGATCGCTTTTACCATGCTAAACAAATATTGACTTTGTACTTAAATTTGATTTGTAACCTTATTTTCTATTTCTTCTGGAGAGTCTCAAAAATTGTGTCTACTTCAAGCTCCAAACGTGGAGTCACGCTGGAAGCAAATTAGATTATGACTTATCCTGCAGAAGACTGTGGTGATTGGTTCTCTGTGCTTTGGAGTCTCGTTGATTTATGGAACTTCATACTGAAAAATGCCACTTTTAATTATGCTCCAGCTCTGGTCAAAATGCTTCCCTTCGACTCCTTAAATCAGCATTCACAGCTCTCTGTAGACTGACCACCAGCCTCTTTCAGGAAAATATCTGCTTTACTTCCTGTACATTCCCCAGTAAAACTTTTTTTTTTTTTAATTTAGGCTTTCTTTTTTTTTTAACCCCCTCTCAACATGAAGTGCATTTTCCTTCTTTCTTTGGATTTTGTCAAAAGCCAGCTCTATATGTGTTGAGAAGATACCTTTTGTCCTCTATTTTCTTTATAAAGGCAGCCCCTGGATTACAAATGTCTGACTTACCAACAACTTCCACTTACCCTTTAATATGCATGAATTTAGCTGGTTCTGTCATGACCAACAAAGTAAAATCTGAACAGACCTAAAATTCTTTTTTAAAAAAAATATTTTAACTGTGATTTTAACAAAAGTTTAATAATGATTGTCAGGATGGGAAGGCAAATAAGAATAAATACTAAGAGGGTCAACATGTAGTAAGTGGAGTGAAGTGGAAGGCAGTGCAGAGTAAGGGAGAAGTCAACACACAGTGATTATAAGGAAGACACTGGGTGGAGCATGAGAGTTTAAGCAATGGAGTAAATACTATCACATGCGTACAACTGCAATCACAGTAGTAACAATAATCTATGAGAGGGTACATAGATAGACGTGCTAGTTGAACAGATGTGAGAAGGGAACTGAGATTAAACATAGGGAGAGAAAAAACATATATATACAGAGATAGAGATAGAGAGAGAGAGAGAGAGAGAGATGGATAGAGATAGAGATAGAGATAGAGATAGAGATAGAGATAGAGATGATAGAAAGATATGGATACAGATACAAATACAAATATAAGTATAGGTATAGATAGATAAAGTTCTATAGTGGAAAGAAAAACTGCTCCGCAAGCCCAAAGGCACATAGTTCAAATTCACCAATTGAATTTGAATATATATAAGCTACCCTCGATGAGGTGGATCGATTCAGTGACTGGTGTAATCGGGATGGGTGTGTCAGAGGCAGTGCGATTGGAACAGGATAGAGCAGGATTTAGGGCTGTTGTACATAAGGTCGCTATGAGTCGCAAATGACTCGACGGCACATAACAACAACTATATGTATGTGTGTATGTATAGGTATATGTATGTGTATGTGTATATGTATAGATACATATGTATGTATGTATATATGTATATAGTAAGCTTATAAATAGTTAGCTTATACATATAGTTGTTGATGGCATACAACAACTATATGTATAAGCTAACTATATAAGCTTACTCTATACATACATATATATGTATCTATACATATATATGTCTATACATATACATATATGCATATACACACACATGTATATGCATATATATGAGAGAGGATATTTCTACCCATGTATTTATATCTACTGCAGTCTATCCATGAGTAGAGTACATAGGAAGCATAGTTATGAAAATGTTTTAGTCATAACCAAGCCCCTTGAGGGAATAAAAGACTGGGTTTGGGGCCTAGGATCATATTACTAGGCACAACAAGGTTAATTGACAAGGTAAGAGACTGAAGTGTTAAATACTTGAAAGCTGCCTTCTAAGGTCAAAGGTTTCACCCCTTCTGGAACAGAGAAGAGAAGGGAATCTCTGGTGGCATAGTTTGCAGGGGGATGCACTGCTACCTCAAAGCCCACATCTCTCTCCGGTGGTTCAAATCTGCCACTGCTCCTCAGGAGGAGGGCGGACAATCTCAGCCTCAGAAACCCAACAAACGATCAGCTATGAGTCAGTTCTAAAGCAACAGAAATTACTAACGAGCAATGGAAGTAAAGAAGATGAAAGAAAATCAAAGACACATTGAGGGGGTCGAGGATTAGTCCAAAGGACTAATGGGCCAAGTGAACTGTCACTTCTAAGATCTCAAGACTCAAAGAACTGGATGGTGCCTGACTACCAGTACCAATGTCTCTGAAAGAGATCACATTAGAAGGCTCTAGATAAAGGAAATGATCAGTGAATAAAATTCAAAAGCACAAAATACCCAGCCTCACTGCTTAGGGACTGGTGGAACTCCTGAGACTATGACCCTTCCTCCCACTTCAAGTCTCAAACAAAACTTCAAGCCTGGGACTCAGAATTCAGCCAAACAGTGGACAAGTCTGTAAGATGAAAAAGAATGCTAAAGTGGCGCCCACCCTTACCACAATCAACCATTTGAGATCAAAAGGGTCCCACAGGCCCTTTTGAAGTCAAAGTTTAGAAGCCAGGACAGGATAGGAAAGAAAGGTGAGTGGAAATGCAAACATAGGGTGGACGTGTGCAAACGGGATGCTGTTGTCATGTGAGTCTTGTGATCAACAGCATGCAACGAAACATATATGAATTGTTGAATGAAAAACTGATTGGTTCTGTAAAATGTCACCCAAATCACAACAAAAAGGTCTTTAATGTGTGAAAACAATTCACATTTAATCTACAAATTCTTCAAGAAACACATAGAAGTGGATCTCCTGTAACTCCAGAACTGCATGTATGGTTTATTACATCAATTGATTTTGTTAGTTATTAAACCAAACTTGTATTCTTATGATTAAGTTCATTTGATGATGGTGTATAATCCTTTGTATATGCTGCTAGATTCAGTTTGCTAATATTTCCTTTTTTAAATTTCTACACCTATATTTATAAGAAATATTGATCTGTAGTGTCCTTTTGTCTTGTCTGTCTGCCTTTCATATTGTCAATGTGATCTCACAAAGTGAACTGAGAAGTTTTCCCTCTTCTACATTTGGAAGAATTGGTAAAAGATTAGTATTTCATTTTCCTTTAGATGTTTGTTAGATTACCTCAGTGAAGCCATGAGAGGCTGAGCTTTTCTTTGTGAGAAGACGCCCGATTACTCCCTTCTTCTCTTGCTATAAGGTGTTCTATTTTTTATGAAGTTTTCATAGTTTGTTTCACCCTAAGCATACTCTTTACTCTCTTTCTAATTTGTTAGTACTCAGCTGTTCACTGTGTTCCTTGTAATTCTTTCTACCTCTGTATTGTCACTAGTGATAATCCTCTTTCCTCTGATTTAGTTACCTTTTATCCCTTGATATTCCAGCTCGTTTTATTTGGGTTTGTTGGTTTATATGTTGTCGGGTTTTTAAAAATATTTTAAAAGAACGTCTAGTTTCTATGTTTTCCTTTACTGGTTTTATTCTCAATTTCATTTCTTTCTGCTTTCATCTTTTTTATTTTAATTTTTTAATTTATTATTACTATTATTAATTTCAATGAACATCTACAGAGATTTTGGAATTCCATCCATTCATTGTTACACTTTTCTCCCCATCATCTTCATTCTTTCCGTTCTTCTTTGCTTACTTTGCTTTTCTTTTTCTAGGCAAAAGTCCTGGGAATAATCCTATATGCTACTTAACAGAATATTAATATTTTAAGATACTGACTAAAGTCCCAGAGCTGAAAAGATAAGATGCCAGCCACATTCACACAGATTACTAAAAAAATTACAAGAAATACCCTCCCACACCATCTACCTCCAGATTGTTGTTGTTGTTGTGTACTGTTGAGTCAGAACCAATCCATAGCTGACCCTCTGGTAGGTTTTCAGAGGCAGTTAATCACATGGAAGGAGATTGCCCATCCTTCTCCCATGGAGCAACTGGTGGTGGCCTCTGGGGTTGCAACACATCTTCTTGACACCAGGCCAACAATCAACGCACGGATTATATTTTTTTAAAAAAATATTTGGAAAAAAATTCAAGAGTTTCTGAGTTTTCCCATTTCTTCTTTCACTTCTCATTTCTTCCCTTTTCTCTCAGAGAAAAGAGGCCTGGTGACATGATATCTAACGTGCCAAGCTGTTAATAAGGAGGTCAACAATTTGAACCCATCAGTCACTCCACCAGAGAAAGATAGACAGTCTTTTCCTCTAAAGATTGGTAGTCTTAAAAATAGGACCAGAATACTCTGAATTGGAATACATTTTACAGCGATAGGCCATGTGGAAAAGAGGAACTGCTATCTCAGAGACATTATTAGAAGACCTTCAAGAGTGCTGTAAGAAGCAAGTCCAACACCAATGTTCGGCAGGATTTTATTTAAGGACCTTCAGAAACCCATAAACCATCTTGCCTCATACAGTAGAGGAATAGCCGTGACAATGGTCACGGCACACACCACCTGTAATCTGAAAGTACTTGTGAGGGGTGGGCTAAGGGTTATGGCAGTTTTAACGCACCTGGTTTCTTGTTCCAATGGCTTTTTTAGGCCAGTGCCTCATGGCTGAGCAGGAACATGAAAATAGGGTTTGTTAGCCTAGCCACAAGGGGTTTAGGTAATTTAATCATTTACCAGATTTAAATTAAACAGATTCACCACAGAGTCAGAACCAGGGGCCTTTGCCCAAGCTTGCTGGAAGAGGGGGGATGTTGTAATTGGCAGGACTGAAAAAGCTTCATGACACTGGCCTAAGCCTAAGGTTGAAGGGTCTGTGAGCGTGACTGAATAACTGTCCTGATTAAACCTCAATTGTTACCTGTTGGCACCTTAATAAACCCACTAATCATGAGTACAGTTACGGGAGGTCTGTGTGGCTGTTGCAGTGGATTTCGGCTTCAGCAAAGGAGCAGTGTTGTTGGTCCTAGAATTAGACGTAGTAGGTGCAGAAGCACAGAGAGCACGTCTAATTTTGGGGGAATGGTTTTCGTACTGGGGACGTTGCTGATGGAGAATTTTTTCCCTTGTGTGAAATTAACGTGTCAAATTTGGCGCTCTTGCACTCTCTGTCTCTCTCTCTCTCTCTGTCTCTGTCTCTCTCTCTCGTCAACACTGAAATTATTAGTGTCTCATTCATTTTTACAGTAGTACAGCAGCCACTCATGAGTTTTCTGGGGACCATGTGAACAACATGGAAAACATTGGGGCTCAAGCTCTCTTGATGGGATGTACCTGCTGGGGAGAAGGTATCTAGGTAGTAGGAGGTTGTGATGAGGGACGCTTGAGGGCTACTGAGAAAGAAGTTCCGAGAGGTCAGTGAAGGAAAACATAATCATCATTGAGAAGCTATAGTATTCAGTGAAGAGAAACTCCTGTGAGAGCCTCCAAGGGACCCATAAACGCATTCTTTACTGGAGTCAGCATTTGGTTGTCTAAACCACCAGCTAGAGATAGCCTGGAGAGAACCACAAACAGCTCTTCATTACCTTCTTTCCCTCCTTCTTCATGCCACAACCGTGAGTTCCCCTGGGAAAGCAAAGAGGGGAGGGGGGAACTATCCCTTTTCCTTACTGTGGTCCCTGAGTGAGGAGCCACAGGCAAATGGTAGGAGAAGATCAACCTATAACCTATATCCACTCACACATTTGGTCACATTGCCAGGAGGGATCAGTCCTTGGAGAAGGTCATCATACTTGGAAGAGTGGAGGGTCATCACAGGAGAGGAAGACCCTAGATGAGATGGATTGACCCGGTGACTGTGGCAATGGAGGCAGGTGTTTCCGAGACGATGAGGTTGGCTCAGGATAGGGCAGAGTTCGGAGCTATTGTGCATAGGATCACTATGAGTCATACTCAACTCAATGACATATAACAACAACCCTCTAGATACGCACACAATCAGGCAGGTATACACATGCTCACGCCACATTGGACTGAATCCAAGGTGAAGTTGAAGTTTTTAAACAGAATGTACCTTGTAACTACCCACTGCTGGTGAGTGGAGTTGAGTCAAGTAAATCTTTACTAGCGGATGCTGCCATCTTGGCGTGACTGGAGGATTTAAATAGTTAGCTCTCCGGACGGAATTACTTTCTAAGAGAGGTGGATGGATTTCAAGCCTAGTGGATTCGAATTACTGACTTTTGTTGAGTAGCCTGATACATTACCTACTATGCCATTAAGGCTCTTTAGGCTTTTCAAATAGCTGAAAGCCAAATCAAGCCAAATTTATCATCATCGCCAAGTGGTTGATTCAAAGTGACCCTGTAAGACTGAGTAGAACCGGCCCATGAGATCATCTAGGCTGTTTTATCTATAGGAACATCTTTCTCCCAAGGAGCAGCTCGTAGATTTGAACTGTTAACCTTTCAATTAGTAGCAAGAACCTAACCATTGCACCACCACTCCTGGTAGTCTAGAAATAGAATCCGCAAGAACTTTTTATGAGCACTGTGTGACAAAGATCATCCCACGGGCGTAGACTGACTCTTGTCAGTTCCCATTTCTAACACTACGGCACTTTCCTATTGGAAGGAGGTGGGACACAGAGAGACACTGAGACGTAGACACTTTGAATTGTGTTTTCTATCTTCAGATGTTTCCAAAGGAAAATGCTAGTTCCAGACCAGACAGGAAGATGGACTGACTGGCCAGGGCTGCTGTCCGCAAGTGGTGGAAAAAGGCTTTCTTTTCACTCTGTTCCTCCAGAATTCATATCCATCCGTATGAAACTACCAATCAACTTTCTAGCAAAGAAAAACACACACGCGTGTGCACGTGCACACAGACACACACACACACACACACACACACTCTCTTCACAAATGGCTTTGATTAGACTTAGCTGTAGGTTTAAGAAAATTTAATCATCTTAACCTGTTTAGTCTTTTTCCCTGATGAAAATCATCAGTCAGATTCCAGTATGAGGCAGTTAGAACTGAGCTGCTGTCAGCACCGTTGTTTATGTTAATACGTTATAGGCATGAAATGGAGGGAAGAAGAATTATAAGAAAAGATCCTGAGTGAATTAGGAGACTGAGGGTCTGAGGCAGGCCCTGGAGGTCGACCAGCAGGAGCTCTGAAAGGACTGTTTATTTATGAGGCTCAAGATAAAACCTCCCTCAACCTGTTAGAAAGAATGCTGAGAAGCGCTAAGGTCTCCTTCTCCCTGGTGGTCAGAATCTGATTTTAGAAGAGCTAAGGAAAGCGCTGACACTCCAGATACAGCATTTGCTAGCTACTTGATCTCAGACAAGTGGCTTAACCCCTTTAAACATCAGTCTCCACATCTGAGAAATGGGCCAGTAGGCATAGCTAGCGCATTGCAAAGTTGTGTGGATTACGGGACATATAGGTAAAATGATTGGACCAATGTTTGGTGCCTGGTGATCTTCAGTCAGAAGATCTATTTATATCAGCATTGTCACTCCAGTCCAGTGACAGTGATATAGTCGCTCCTCGGAGGCAAGGATTCTGGGGCTTCATCTGACATACTTTGGACATGTTGTGAGGAGGGACCAGTCCTTGGAGAGGGACATCATGCTTGGGAGGGGGAGGGATGGCGCAGGAGAGAAAGGCCCTCTATGAGGTGGATTGATTCAGTGACTGGGGTAATCGGGATGGGTGTGTTGGAGGCAGTGTGATTGGCACAGGATAGAGCAGGGTTTAGGGCTGTTGTACATAGAGTCACTATGAGTCGCAGGCGACTCGAAGGCACATAACAACAACAACAACCCAGTATCCCAGAGCCTGAGGACATTGGCTAACAAGTGAGTTTTACTGGAGACAAAGCAGTCTGTTGATTGCAAAGGTCCCAAAGCTTCGTCTTTAGCCCAACCTCCAATCTAGACAACTTTGGGGAGATCACTGCTTCTCCAGACCTTGGGTTCTTATTCTATCAAATGGGACTGCTGATGGCCTTCCAATATCTTATTTCACCTTCCTCCCAGAACAAAATCCTAACTATTATCTAAGCTCAACGTCTCATTTTTCAGGATCCCTTGCAGCTAAATGTGGGCAAGTGACGTTTTACTGGCCATTAAAATCCAAGAGGAAATATTATATAAATGTCTAGGAAGTCTCCTTGAAAGACAAAGGAGGACACAACCTGAGTGTCTATCAATAAGTGAATAGATAAACACATTGTGTTGATCCATGTATGTAATATTCAAAGCCAAATCCACTTCCATTGAGTTAGCTCTGAATGGATCCCACTGTAGTGCAGGACAAACCTGTCCATTCAGGGTCCCAAGGCTGTAAATCTTGACAGAATCAGACTCCCTCATCTATCTCTCTTTCAGACCTTTTGGTTAACATCTGGGTACTTTTAACAATTAGACCTGCAGAGTTCCCATACAAATAAAAAGAACAAATTCCTATTTTAGGAGTTGAACATATTGTTCAACAGGGTGCATCTGTGTAAAAAAAAACAAAAAAACCCACAACATCAAGTCTATCCCTGTTTATCGCAGCTTTGTTCACAATAGCAAAGAGTTGGAAACAACCCAAGTGTCCATCAACAAGTGAATGGACAGAGAAGCTGTGGTATACTCACACAATGGAATACTACACTGCATTCAGAAACAAGGAACTCATGAAATATTATTCAAAATGGGTGACCCTGGAGGACATTATGCTGAGTGAAATATCTCAGTCACAAAAGGACAAATACTGCATGGTGCCACTGTTGTAAAATGGGACTGACATCGGGGTTGGGGAGAGACTGTATGCTGCATTGAAACAATTTAGGGAGAGAACTGTTTAAAAGGGATATGTGATCAGGTATTATTGTCATGACAGGAGTCCAGAACCAAGGCTGCACAATGGACTGGACTTTAGGGAAGGGATTGTATAACAATGAAAGAATTTTTCTTTTACTTTTCAAAGAGAAGAGTGAATTAGGGGGGAGAGGTTGTGCAGGGGAAAAGTACAACAATGAGTGAATGGAAATCCAAAAGAAACACACAACACTACACCAAGCAAAAGAATATGAATGTCAAAGAGTACCCGATAAAATTATTGCATTTGTAGAAAGTTCCAGAACCAAAAAATAATAGATAGTAATGGTAAAAGGACCATTTACCGTAAAGAGGTTTGTTGTTGTTATTGTTGTTGTTGTATATTGTTGAGGCAGAATCAACCCATAGCTGACCCTCTGATGAGTTTTCAGAGACAGTTAAACACATAGGAGGAGATTGCCCATCCTTCTCCCACAGAGCAGCTGATGGATTCGAACCATGTGCCTTTAGGATTGCAGCCCAGATTCCTGTCACTAGGCCCCAGAGAGGCATGATGGATAAAAATATTCTATACCTCAATTGATAGATGGAGAAGAGACTGAGGTTGTTAAGAATTATAGCTTGCTTGGCCTGACAATCAACACTCTTGTGGCATAGCAGTCAGGAAATCAAAAGACAAATTGTATTGGGAAAATCTGCTGTCAGGGACCTCTGCAGAGTGCTGAGAAACAACAATGTCAGTCTAGAGTCTAAGGTTCACCTTAAAGAGGCCATGGTCTTCACAGTTACTTGCTATGCATCAGAGAGCTGGACAATGACCATGGATGACAGAAGAAGACTAGATGCCTTTGAGTTGTGGTGCTGGAGAAGAGTCTTGAACATACCATGGATCTCCAAGAAAACAATCTGTCTTGGAGAGAGTGAAGCCAAGTTTCTCCTTGGAGGCTAGTATTTTAAAACTCTGTCTCACATACTTGGAGACGAACATCATGTTTGCAAGAGTGGAAGGACAATGCAGGAGAGGAAGACCCCAGATGAGATGGATTGATACAGTAACTGGGGTAATGGGGGTGAGTGTGTCAGAGTCAGTGAGACTGGCTCAGGACAGAGCAAACTTCAAAGCTATTGTACCTTGGGTCACTATGAGCTGCAGGCCACTTGATGGCACAAAACAACAACAACATGCCTCCGTTGAGGAGGTGGTTACATGGACGTTTACATTTGTGAAACTTTAATTAAGCTGTGTGTTTTATTTTACCTAAGTACCTCAAGAAAATATTTTTAAAAAATAATAGACTAAAAGAATGTATTTGCCCAGAGAGGGAGTCCTGGTGGAGTGCTTTTCAGGAAGTCGTGTGGCTGACCCAAAAACCACAGCTCGAATCCACCAGCAGCTCCTTGGGAAAGAGATGGGTCCTCTCCTCTCTGGAGGTCCAGCTATGAGTTGTTTCCAACTCAGCAATGAATTTGCGAGTGTTTTAGTTGTTTGCCAAGATGTGATGGCTCGAGTTTTAGCAGCCACCTGAGACCTGAAGGTAAGAACTTTGTCTGGGCTACTAAGGAAGAATGGAAGGAGTCTGGAGCCCATAGACCTAAATTCCCTTGCTCTAAGCTTGCGTTATATGAAAGGGAAACACCGACCCTGTTAAAGCCGCTGTTACCTTTTGCTGTTGATGTTGCTGGGCTTAGTTGAACTAAGTTCTAACAGAAGAACATCTCCCCAGCCAACCTACAAAAAGGACCATAATGGAGCAATTATAAACAGTTACTCTAATTGTTGTTTCCTGCCTTCTTCTGCTGGACTGTTGGGGAGCTGAGGACAGACAAGGTGCAGATACAGAGCTGGGGTAACCTGTCCTTTGGACCAGGGTTAGCTGAAAGGGTTACTTGTCTTTGTTCTCCCTTCCCTTCCCCTTTTGCATAGTTCCTCCAGCCTCCAGCAATTGCCCAGCTCTCCTGACTTGGACGCTAAATGGAATAGTGCATCTAGGAGAGTTTCTGCGTACATGCCTGTGGACCAAGGTTGTCTTACACTGGGAGAATTCTTGTCAATCCTAAGGCTGAGGGTGGGAAAGGAACTGGTGAAGACTGCACAGAAGATCAATGCAAGAGCCTTTCCAAGTCCCATGTTGGGTCACCCTGAACTTGGGTCATAAGCAGTTCCTGGGGCTGGGAGTGGGAGGTGAGTAGGAAGTCTCCAGGATGCCCCAGCTAGCCTCAGGAGGAGGGAAGTGGGCTGGCTCCCTTGAGACTGATCTCCTTTTCCCAATGCAGAAAGGGATGAACCATGAATTCCAATGTGTGATAGTAGGCGTGGAGGGTGTGTTCTCAGACCTTTGGATTACAGAACAGGAATGTTCTATGAGATCAGTCAGGTGCAGAGGGGTGCTCCCAGTCTTGCTATATACATACATACATACATGCATGCAAACAAATGTACACGGACATGCATACTTTGAGTGTGCATACCCATGGATATATACTCTCAGGCTTGTACACACACCACACAGATATGCATTCAACATAGTGCCTTTGAAACTTCCAAGGGCTTGTCTTTCTTGCCACTGGGTCTTCATATGTAGTTTTCCCTCCACCAGAAGCAAATTTTCTCCCTTCTCTCTGCCGACACAAAATCCCTTCTGTAAATTTCTTCTGATGTGCCCCTTTTCCAGGGAGACTGTGTGTCAGATGCCAACCCCAGCACACACACCTTTCCTGATATTAAACCACGCAGTGGTCCCTAACTCTGTTTGGAACACAGCTTCTTCATCTATGTGTGGTTTTAGTATAAGCACAGTTAAGTGTTCTGGAATTCCTATTCTTTTCAATGTTATTTATAATTTGTTAGGATCTATACAGCCAAATGTCTTTGCATAATCAATAAAACACAAATAAACATCATTCTGGAATTCTCTGCTTTCAGCTAAGATTCATCTAGCATCTGCGATATATCTCTTTGGAATCCAACTTGAATTTCTGGCAGTTCCCTGGCATTGTACCATGCATGCTGATTTTCAATAATCTTTAAAAAAAGATTATACTTACATGTGTTGCTAATAATAATCATTGTGCTAGTGATAAGTGATATGATCTCCGAGAATGTTCACATTCTGATGGATCACTTTTGGGGGGAACAGGAATAAATATGGATCTCTTCTAGTCAGTTAACCAGATAGTTGTCCTCCAAACTTCCTGGCATAGACTAGAGGGCACATCCAGGGCTGCATCTGTTTGCTAAAGCATGCCGATTGGTATTCCATCCATTCCTACGGTCTAATTTTTCGCCAATGCCTTCAGTACAGCTTGCCTCCTTGAACTTCTTTCTCCAGCAGCATTGGTTTTGATTGCATGCTTTTTCCTGAAATGTTTCCGTATCGACCAATTCTTTTTGATACAGTGAGTGACTTTGTGTATGACTTCCCTCTTCATTTGATGCTTCCTGGATCATTCAAGATTCTGTCCATAGAACCCTTAAGAATTACAATTCAAGGTTTGGATTTCTTTTTCAGCTCTTTCAGCTTGAGAAATGCTGAGCGTGTTCTTGCCTTTTCATTTTCTAATGCCAGCTCTTTGCACCTTTTATTATAATACTTTGCTTTGTCTTTTCAAACTGCCCGTTGAAATTGTCTGTTCATTTCTTTTACTTGAGCATCTTCCCTTGTTCTTGCTTCTCTAAGTTCTAGTGACATTTTCAGAGTTTCTTTTGACATCAGTATTGAGCCTTTGCTGAGGAAATCTATTCAGAGTGGCCATTAAACAGTCTACTTAGGTCATTAGGTTTGTCTTTGCAAAAGATGAAATGAAAGTGGGGATAGATGGGTGTTGAATATCTGGAAGGGAGCATAGAGATGGAAGATAATTTGGAATTCTAAAGGAACTGAGGGAGTAGAGGAGAATTTGGCAAATACAACGCAGCACAAAGGAGCGATGATTTTGTAAATTACTACCTAACTTGGTTGAGACTGGAGAGCATTATGCTGAGTGAACTAGTTCAGTTGCATAAGGACAAATATTGTAGAAGACCATTATTGTAGAATGAGTATGAGGATCCAATGGGGAGAAGGGTGGAAGCAGAGGGCTGGGGATGGGTGGGGGTTAATTGTAAGAGTTGCACAATTGAAGGGTGAAGGGAGAGGGGTGAAAGAAATAGGAAAGATTTGATGTGAAAAAAACAATACATATGAGCTTTGTAAAGAAACCAGTATAAAAATAAAAATTAAAAACAAAAGACATGACAAAAAGAGAGATTGATTGGGGTTGGAAGGAAGGGCATGTGAGAGTATAAAAGAGTTGGAGATGAATGGAAATTGGGTGGGAAAAGGTATGAGGTGGAACAGAATCTGAGAGCATATGAGAATTTGAGCATCAAAGGGAATTTCAAGGTTAGGAGATTTGGGTGGTAAGCTGGATGTTTGGTAGCAAGAAACTGGAATAGGCAATTCTCCTCTTGGCTCTAGTGGTGTGGAAGGGTCTGTCTCTGCAATGGAGCCTCTAACCCCTTTGCTGTAACATGGGACTCTCTCTGACCACAGTGAGGGTTCCCTGCTCTGAGGCTACTGTCCAGGTGCTCTGTGAGCGAGCCCTCCAACCTCGCTTTGTCAGGAGAACCAAGATAACAGGAATGATGATGGTAGCGAGGGGCCTCCCCTGAGAAGCACTTACACTGTGCAGAAAGCTCTGTGATTCCTGAGCAGCGGAGGCTTCCCACTCAGAGCTGAGGAAACTGAAACATAAAGCAGGGTGGTGGGGAGACACGTGGTCAGTGTTAAGGGGCTGGGCTGTGATCTGAATTAAGAAACCATATTTCCTACCACTCCTTAATCTGAATTCCTTATCTTTAAGCCCCCAGAACTTTGTGTAAAGATAGGGCAGCCTGTGAAAAGGTTAAGGCTGCTTGGCTGCCTGGCATCAGTGGACACAGGGACCCACAAGCTAAGCTAGGCTGAGAAAGAAAGCGCTACTTTGCCCACAGAATCGAAGTATGAAAAGTTTTTCTATTTTTGCAACTTGGTCTTTATATCTCTATATCTCAATTTCTCTATCTCTGTTTATATCTAGCAATATCTATGTTATCTATCTATGTCTATGTCTAAGTCTATGTCGATGTCTATGTCTATATCTATATCATCTATACCATCTATATCATCTAGTATATCTATATCTATAGCTATATATCTATATCATTTATCTCTATATCATCTATCTCTATATCATCTACCTCTATATCATTTTTCTCTATATAGTCTATATCTATATCATCTATATCTATGTATACACACACACACACACCTATATATGTTGTTGTTAAGTGCCTTCGAGTTGTAGGTTACTCATAGTGACCCTATGAACAAAAGACCTGAACACTTGGATGACTTTCATCCTTTCTCCTGTTCATAGTTTTTCCAGAGGCAAGCTATTTACTGACGTGGATACACACACACACACACACACACTGGTTTACTTACAAAATTCATATACATTGTTTTTCACACCAGATCTTTCTTGAGTGTATTTAGTTGTTCTCTTAAGCATTCCACTCTTCAACAAGGAAAGAGCGGAATAGACCAGGGTGAAGTGACTCGCCCAATAAAACAGGGAGCCGCAGTGGGATGTGAGCTCCCCCTCTGTCTGACTTTCAAACCTATGACTTTGCTCTTTCACACACACCCCCGCCCCCAATTTGTACCTGCTTTCTAGGTATCCTGAGACAGTGTGTCATCTGTGCACAGACCCACAGAAGGAGACTGACATGCCTTGAGGACCTAACTCCCCATCTCACAGCACCATCACCTGCAGGCATGTCTGGAAAAGGTGATTGCAGGAAGTGAGGCTGCATGGCGCTTCTCTCCCTGGAGGCACAGCCCCGAGGCTGCTGCAGCACCAGGCCCCGTGCATGAAAACGCCCAAAGGATTTGTCATCTGAAAGCCTGCAAACACGGTGGGGAAATCGTGATGAGTCGATCGCGGAAGATGATGCAAATTCCCTGGTCTTTGGTGCAGACATTTCCAATGGAAAGATACCATCTCCAGATGTGGCACCCTCTAAAAATAGCGGGTGGAGTCATCTCCCCTGGCTAATTGTTCTAAGTGGTTCCTCCGTGCCATCTGGAAGTGGGTCTTGTCAATGTACCAGGACGTCACCCCAATTATCTGTGCAACGGCTCTTCAACACCGACCGTGCAGCCACGGGGCAGCAGCTGCCCCCCCTTTCCCGGCCAGCATGTGCTCTGCGCCACCCAGCAGCACATACCCTCGGCTCCAGGCCCTGCCAAGGGAAGCCCCCTCTAGAAGGCCCCGGGACCCTCCAAGAGGGAAGGTTCTGGAAGGACGTGGCAATTTCCTTCTCCCGAGACCACAGGAAGGCAATTAGAGATGGTGAGAAAGGGGGTTGCGTTCTCTTTTCTGCGCTCTGGGAAAATCTGGGCCAGGGCACGCTACTGGCAGATGCTACTACCTCTGAGCACAGCATTTGCTCCAGAACGCCTTCCTGCCAGCCCCTCCCGCAGCCAAAAGCCTGAGGAGACAGGCACGGTGTCCTCCTGCCCCCTAGACAGTGGGTATCATAAGGGTGGAGTCCACATAGGCTGAGCTTATCATAGGGTCAAATCTAACTTGTAGAAGCCGTACATACTAGGTCTCATAAGATTTCCGAGGTTGTAATCTTAATGGCAGCTGACTGCCTCATTGGTCTCCTGCAGACAGCTGACAGGGGATTCAAACCACTGATCTTTCAGTTAGCAGCTAAATGCTTTAACCATTCATGCCACAAGGTGCCTGATAGACAGCATACCAGGATGATAAATCTTGCCAAGTCCTCGCAGTGGGGCCTGTTATTGTTATTGTTCTTGTTATATGCCTTCAAGTCGCTTGCAACTCAGCAACCCTATGTACAACAGCTCTGAAACCTGCTCTGTACTGAGCCAACTTCATTGTCTCCGACACAACTACCACCGTTACCTCAGTCACTGAATCAATCCATCTCATCCAGGATCTTCCTCTCTTGTGTTGTCCCTCCATACTCCGAAGCATGATGTCCCTCTCCAAGGACTGGTCCCTCCTTGCAACACGCCCAAAAGATGTCAGATAAAGTTTCAAAATCCTTGACTCCAAGGAGCAGCCTGGTTTCACCCTCTCCAGGAAAGACCTATTTGTTCTCTAGGCAGTCCATGCTATATGTTCAATACTCTTCTCCAGCATCACAACTCAAATACATCAATTCTTCTTCTATCATCCTTAGTCTTTGTCTAGCTCTGTGATATATAGCAAGTAATTGCAAAGACCATGACCTGGATCAGGTGCACTTTAGTCTCTAGACTGACATCATTGCTCTTCAGTACTCTAGAGAGGTCCCTGACAATGCATTTTCCCGGTGCAATTTGTCTTTTGATTTCCTGGCTTCTATGACCACCTTAACCTCTGGTGGCGTTAGTCAGGCTCCCTGCTCTGTCACTTGTCAGTGGTGAGGAAGGGTCCGAAGTCCCTAGAGGTCACCTGGCTCCTGAGGAGTGCATGTCTGTGTGTTTGGGACAAGGAACAAGTTAGAGACTGTCAGCAGCACACACAGGGAGGGAGGGAGGGAGGGAGGGAGGGGACTCAGTGTCTGACTTGGGGTCCTTCAGCCCTGCTGGCCCACAGAACTGGAGTCACAGAATTGGTGGAGTCAGAAGGGTCCCATCAACATGCCGAGATGTGGCTGCAATTACCTGTACAAGGAATGTGGACTGAAGAAAATGTCCCTGTGATACCAAGGAACTAGGACTCAGTGGCATGCACACAGCCCCCCAACAAATCGAGGTCCAGTTTGGGTCATTTCACTGGTCCTCCCTCCTGATAGCTGCCCCTCTTCCCTGAAGGCTCACATCCCCAGATGAAGCCAGGCTGTGGGCACCCCTGGCCTGTAGATGTGGCCCGGGCATCCAGATGGGCAGTATTTGCAAATAGCAAAGGCCCCTGGAGCTGCCAGACCTTTGGGTATCAAGGGTCTATCCCCGTTTCCAAAGGCTAAGGATTTCTTGGTTCAGCTTTGCACTGCAAATATTCCTGAGCAATATACTTGGGCCAGATCTACAGGTGGTCCCTGCCTCTGGGGCTGGAGTCCATCCGGACAAACAATGACAGTCAGCCTGCACCGTCCAGGGGTAGAGGGAGGCTGCCTGTGAGGTTCTGCTTTGGACGCGTGGCTTTGCACATATCATTCTCTTGCTGAAAATTTCAGAAACGGTGTTTCAAAAGGAGGGAGTAGGAAGGAGAATGGGAGAGAAAGAGAGAGGAAGTTGAAGAGAGAGCACTTTGAGGTCAGGGAAGTTGTGTGGGAGCCCAGAGTTTTAGGAGCTAAAAGTAAGGGAAGAAGCAACCCTGGAATCCGCAGCTGTGAGAGCCAAAGAGCGCCCTGGAAACATCACATCCAAATGTCCCTCCTGTGGAAGAGAACTCGGGCCAGAGAGGATGGGATGCACAGCAGGACACGGGGCCAGAGGGGTGTGGAAGCATTATGAATGTCCCTATCGAAGGTGCTTAAGTCACACTGTTGTTGTTGTTATGTGCCGTCAAGTAGCTTGCAACTCATAGCAACCCTATGTACAACAGCCCTAAACTCGGCTCTGTTCTGGACCAATCACACTGTCTCTGACACATCCATCCCGATTACCCCAGTCACTGAATCAATCCACCTTATAGAGGGCCTTCCCCTCCTGCGCTGTCCCTCCACCCTACCAAGCATGATGTCCTTCTCCAAGGACTGGTCCCTCCAAGGCCATGTCCAAAGTATGTTAGATGGAGCCTCAGAATCCTTGCCTCCAAGGAGCCGCCCAGATTAACCCTTTCCAGAATGAATCTGTTTGTTTTCCTAGCAGCCCATGGTACCCTCAATACTCTTCTCCAGCACCACAGCTCAAAAGCATCAATTCTCCTTCTATCCTCCTTAGTCACTGTCCAATTATCTGATGCATAACAAGTGATAGCAAAGACCATGGCCTGTATCAGACACACCTTAGTCTCCAGAGAGACACCGTTGCTCTTCAGTACTTTAGAGAGGTCTCTGACAGCAGACTTTCCCAATGCAATACGTCTTTTAATTTCCTGGCGACTGGTGCCGAGAGTGTTGACTGTGGAGCCAAGCAAATTAAAGCTGTGAACAATCTCAATCCCTTCACCATCCATCCTGATGCTGCCATTTGGTCCAGTGGTGAGAATCTTTGTCTTCTTGACATTGAGCGTCAACTAGGTACTATTAAAGGCTGAGTCAACATAAAGGTTGCAGTTTGTGGTGGTGCTCTTGATGTTTGCAAGGCCTTGTAACCTTATGTGTCTCCATTGCTGACCTGCCCTGAAACCTCCCTTTCCATGTTTGAGCATTGTCCCTCTGGTTAAAGACCCTGTCTCTTCTTAGGATGCCAAAACTCACAGAAAGAGTAGTCTATCTGAGAGCCCAGAGTGGTCCCTGTAACTGGAGTGAAGAGACTCAAACTAGCACAAGGGTCCTGGGCTGCAGGGCAAGGGACCAGGAAGGAAGACACTCATAGTAGGACATCAGAGACAGTGTCACCCGAGGAAAACCTGAGCCTCGATCTGCCAGGCAGCCAGGTCAGCTGTCACTCATCAGTCCTACAAGATAGAAAGAACCTGGCTGCATTCAGGACTGCCCTCTGTGAGCAAAAGGACCACAGGACTTCAGTTCCAGGATAGTCATTGCCTCTGAGGAAAAGAATTCATATAAGGCTGTTATGTACTGACATAGAACACTTTCCAAGACACGTTGGTAACTGAAGAAAACCAGTTTTAGAATATATGTGTATGAGAGAATGAAAGTCTTCGAGTTGTGGTGTCGGAGAAGAGTATTGACTATTCCATGATTTCCGAAAGAACAAGTATCTCTTGGGGTGGGGCGAGGATGTAGCTAGAGTGCTCCTTAGAGGCAAAGATAGTGAAGCTTCATCTCATACACTTTGGGCATATTGTTAGGAGGGGCTGTTCCTTGAAAAGGAACTTCATGCTCGGAAAGGTGATGGTAGGCGAAAGAGAGGATGACCCCTAACAAGATGGATTGAGAGAATGACTGTGCAATGGGCTTAAGTATGTCAGGAATGATAAGGTGACATAGGACCGGTCAGGGTTCAAGTCCATTGTTCATAGTTCATTGCTATGAGTTTTTATTGACTCTACAGCACCTAACAATAACAACAACACTCTTGGCATCAGCAGCCAGGAAATTAAAAGACGTATTGCATTGGGAAAGTCTGCTGTCAGAGACCTCTCTAAAGTACTGAAGAGAAACGATGTCAGTCTGGAGACTAAGGTGCACCTGATACAAGGCATGGTCTTTGCAATTACAGGGGTGCCGCCTTGGACTCTGAGCTGCTGACGCACCCCCCCCAGTATGCCCACCAGCCCTGCAGCTCGTGCCCCCCAGAGACACAATTTATGCCTGCAGTTTCAGAGAGCAAAACCAGGTCTCTTCTACACTATGTTGTGTCACAGAATGTGACTCTGAACTTCATAATTTTGTGTATTCCTGAACATATCAACAGAGTAAGTGGGGGGACACATTAGTGTATAGGTGTGGTTACAGTAATGCAGAGCTTTGTGGCACCAAACTCTGGTGCCTTAGTGGTAAGGAGTTGTACTGGCAACTCCAAAGTTCTAAGTTCAAATCAGAAGGTTGATGGGCAATCTCCTTCCATGCAATTCACTGCCTTTAAAAAACAAAGAGCTGGAAACAACCTAAGTGCCCATCAACAAATGAATGGATAGAGAAGCTCTCGTATATTCACACAGTACGCTGCATTGAAAAACAAGGAACTCATGCAGTATTATTCACGATGGATGACCCTGGAGGACATTATGCTGAGTGAAATATCTCAGTCACAAAAGGACAAGTACTGCATAGTGCCAATGTTGTAGAACGGGACTGACATCGGGGTAGGGGTGAGATGGAGAAAAATTGGATAAATTATGTATACTGCATTGAAACAGAGGAGGGAGAAAATAGTTTAAAAATGATATATCATAGGGTATTATGGTTATGACAAGAGTCCAGAAAGAAGGTTGCATAGTGGAGTGTACTCGGAGGGGGTGGGGGGGGGATTGTATAACAGTGAAGGAATTTTCCTTTTACTTTTCAAAGAGAAGAGAGAACTGGGGGGGGGGAGGCAGGGAGAAAAGTGCAACAATGAATGAATGGAAATCCAAAATCTCTGTAAATGTTCATTAAAATTGATAAAATATTGAAAAAAAAAAACCACTGTGAGTCAGTTCTGACTCGATGCAAAACAAAAACAACACAGGAAGGGACATGCTTACCGGAAGCCCCCGTCGTGGCCCCACAGGAAGTTGCCTGGAACGCCCAGCAGAAGCACCTGCATCCCACCTGCCTCTGCTCCACTTCCACCTGGTTACGTTACCCCCAGTGAACCATTCACTGGCGAAGCTATCGTGCAGAATGCAAGGAGAGAGAAAGAGAGAGAGAACAAATTCACATACAGGCCTAGAGAAAATTCAGCTGGACTGAACTATGGTCAATATCCACCCCTGGTCACCCAGCTTAAAGGGTACCAGCTTGGGGGACCAGAGGATGTGTGCAGACCCAGAGGGTGAAACTAGCCCAACCCGCCTTTCTTGCTCTGGGGCTCCAGCAGCCTCCCCCATACATGCATTTTCTGGCCAAATTCTTCCTTGCTTTATCTCTGACCTCCACTGCAAACCAGGCTCCTCTGACAAGGCTTTGAAGTCAAGTGCTTGTATCTCCCCCTCCAGGGCTGGGCCGGGCCCAGCTGGACTTGGCTGAGAGCAGGCAGAAGTTGGGGTCCACGTGGCTTGGGGCTGGAGCAGGGAAGAAGAAAAGGGCAGCTGCGGGTAGGATAGTGGTGGCTGGGGGTGGAGGTTTAGGGGGGTTTGACAGCAACAGAAATTAGATGCCAGTGGATCAGGGACTGGTACTTAAGGCCAAACCCAGAGGTTGAGAATGGGTACCTCTGAGCAGCACCCATCTAAAATCAACACCAGGCAGGAGTGGAAATTTACGTGCTAATTTCTTTCAGGGCTTCTCAAACTGAGTTGCATCAGAAACAAAACAAAACAAAACAAAACACACCTCTCATTAGATAAGGTCCGCATGAGAAGTTCTCACAGACTGTCTGGGGTGGGCCCGAAATTCTCATTTCTAACAAGTTCCTAGGTGTTGCTGATGACCATCTGAAGTTCACACTGTGGGAAGCACAGCCTTTTACCTTAAGTTCTTTGTCATCCCGCTTTCTGGGGCACAGCCAGGCTGAATAGAAAAAAGGATGCAAAGGGATCCTGCAAACTCATTTTACCAGTGTTAACCATGTAGGTGTACTTGCTATTAAAGTCGCTTAAATTCACGGAGGCCTGAGTGTGTAAGAGACTCAAACATTTCCTGGTCCTTCATGGCCTCTCTGACTTTTGATAAGTTTCAGTCCATCGTCAAGACGTGTGTCCATCCATCCCATTGAAAGCTTCCTTTGTTTCGTGCATCCTCTGCCTCACCAAACATGACGATGGCCTTTCCTAGTGACTAATCTTTAAACCCTCAACGGGACAGATTGACACCGTGACTGCAGTACTGGGCTTAGGTATATCAGAGATAATAAAGATGGCACAGATTAGGGCAGGGTTCAGATCTGCTGTTCATAGGGTCATCATGGATCATGGTGGATTTGATGGCACCTAACAACAACAACAGCAACAGCAAGTCTTTCATGAAGTTTATAATGTGGACTGTTGGACCTAAGCTGAGGGCCTTTATTTTCTTGGTGTTGAGATGTAATCCATACAGAAGGCAATAGTCCTTGATCTTCTGCAGCAAGTTTTACATATCCTCCTCATTCTCAGCAAGCAAAGTTGTGTCATCTGCATAATGCAGCTTGTTCGTGAGTCTTCCTCCAATCCTGATGCCACATTCTTCTTCATAGAATCTGGCTTTGCAAATGATTATTTGCCCAGCATGCAGATTGAATAAGGATGGAGAAAGGAACAACCCTGACGCACACCCTTCCTGATCTTAAACCAGGCACGTTCCCTTGCCAGTGCTTGGGGTCTCCTAAAGGGGATAGGACAGCTTTGCTAAGAATACAAATAAGGCCCATGGAATCTGGTTGGGGTAGCGACCACCCTGGGCGTGGTCAGGTTCAGGATGTCCTGTGTCCTCCACCCAAAGTGAAGTCCGGCTCCCTCTAAGCTGGCTGGTCTCACAGTCACTGTCTGGCTGGAGGAGCTTGGGTTTGTTATGGCCAATCTAAGCTCTGGGGCCAGACTTCCTGGGTGCAAATCCTGGCGCTGCTACTGGTCAGGAGACGCCTGAGGTCACGCTGTGAGTCTCAGTTTTTCTCTTCTCTAGACTAGAAGCCATAACCTCGTTGTCCAAGGTCCTTGGAAGGATTCAAGGAGATAAAGGGGGTAAGATGGCAAGAATCCAACACAAATGTTGCAGGAGGAAGATGGGACTGGAGCCAGGTCCTGGCTCTCACAGAACCTTCCTAGCCATCCTGCAACTTCTGGGCCTGCCAGGATGTGTCCTCAGAAGAGGAATGTCCCCCGAGAAGCAGCACTGAGCCTCCTTGCACCCCCTCAGCCCCATCCGATGGCATCAAGGGAGCTGGGCATCATTTCTTCTATCTCCACGCTTTTGAAGCTGTTTTTGAAGCACTTTCACTTTATATTTTCCTTCCCAGTTGAGAGAGCTCTTCCCACCTCCCTGTATATCCTTCAAATCCATTTGACTGAAAATTTCCCAGACTCTGAACAGACTCATCTCTGGGTGTGGATGAGTGCACAGGCCACGTGTGTGTGCATGCGTCCAGGTGTGTGTGTGCCCAGGTATGCGTGCGTGTAGGAGGGTCTAGGTGAAAGCGGCCTCTCAGCATTGCCCAGATGGGACACTGACCCATAACCAGGAATAGATGTTTCTCGCACGGCTGGGGGAGGTGGTGGGGATGGGGGAGATTGCAGCTGTTTGGGGACCAGCTCTGGGGGCCCAGAAGGAGCCTGGAGCACCTTGACCCAGAAAGGAGTACCTAGGCCCCAACAGGCACTGGGGCGGTGGGGGAGACAAGGCCACACTGAGCTGTTCATCAAGCTCTTTGAAATGGCTGGAGGCTGTGGGACTCCAGAGCCAGGAAAGCTGTGTTTTATGGGCCTGACTAGGGGTGGGGGTGAGTAGGTGACCTGGCATTCTGTTCCTCTCCTCCGGCCAGTCCCCACAGTGGAGTTGCCTGAGAGAGAAACCTTTCCCACATGGGAGCCATTCACTCTGCACCCTCTTGGGGCAGAAAAAAGCCCCAGGATGATAGAGGTGGGATGAGGAGGAGAGGGGGGAGTGGCCAGGAGTGGGAGGGAGGGAGGGAGGGAGGGAAGGAGGCAGTGGGCAAGGTCCAGATTTGCAAGTTCTGCACAGAAGGCTGGAGTTAGCAGGCAACCCTGATGTCCCGTCTATCTCCAGAAAGATCCCAAAGGAAGCCAGAAAATAAGAAAGTCAGACAACATTCACTAGAACTCCCTCCTCTATGGGTCCGCCCTTCTGTGCCCAGCACCTAACATAGCCCTTGCTATGGGCTCAAGTCTTGGTGCTACTTCTGGCTAGGAGAGGTCATTCTTTGAGTCTCAGTTTTTTCTTCTCTAAAATAGAAGCCATAATCTCCTAGATCCTTGGAAGGATTCAAGGATTCCAGATGGCTAGAATCCATCTTACCCTAACATGTTGTTGTTATTGTTGTTTTTGTTGATTGCCTTCGAGTCAAGCACGATTCATAGCGACCTTATGAACAAAAGGCCAGAAACCCCTCTACAACTATGGACATTGATCAGAGTTCATAGAGTTTCCAGAGGCACGTTGTTTAGGAAGTGGATGCCACTCCTGCTTCCAATACCCTAACATAGCAGGTTCTTAAGAATGTTTGTTGACCCTTTCGTAAGTATTGAATGAAGAGGGAAAGAGTTAGAAGCCTGAGGCTAGGATTGGGTGGAGAAAAAAAGATATAGACAGAGCAGCTAGGGAAGACCCCACAGAGTGACGCTGCCAGGGTAGACAGAAAGGCCAGGGAGAGACAAAGAGAAGAGGGAAGCAGTGAGCAAGAGGCAATGAGAGGGACAGATTTGCTCCACGTTCCCCAACACAAACCTCTTGGAAGCCAGGGCCCTGCATACGCCTGGACTGAGAGCAAAGCCAGCGTGGTCACCTCTGGCCATGGCCTGTTTCTCTGCTGATGGATAATGGGGAGTAGAAGCTAGGAGTTTGGCCCCGAGGCTCATTCTGTTTATGTGCAGGGTACACTCAGAGGAGAAAGCAGGTTTCTCCCTTTTATCTTCAAAGAAGGGCCTTAAACCTGAGGGTGAGTGTGGGGTTGAAGCCGTTCTGGATCTCAGAGGGAAAGGCTGTGGTTGAAGGAGAGGGGACACCCCAGCACTGTTCTCTTAGATCGTCATCTTTGCTGGGAGAACTGCCTGGGCATTCCACAGAAGAAACTGAGTCTGAGGGAGGTGAAAGGGAGGAGAGTGGCCAAGGAGACCTGGCACCGGGGAGCCCAGGGGTTAGGGCAGGGCAGGAAGGCTTCCTGGAGGAGGTGGACTTTGATGTGCCCACACTTGGGTGGGTTGCACTCTCTGGAGGAAACAGCTGGAGGGAACGGCTCCCTGTGTTTTCCTAGTCCGGAGAGGCAGCTTGTCTCAGGCTGCCATGGCTGCCACCCTGCATTAGGCTGCCTCCGGGGCTCCCTGCGTGGAGCAGGGGAAATTAGAGCCAATCAAAGTGATTTCAAGGCAGCAGCTCCTTCCCAGCAGCCCGTGGCCATGCCTGTTAACCAGCCCGCAGCCCCACTGGCCCAATACCACAAGCAAATGGCCCCTAATGGGGACCAGATCTCCTCCCCGCCTCCCACCTGCCCTCCTCTGTGTCTGGAAGCCTGTGTGCTGAGCTGAGAGCTGAGAGCTGCAGCCCTGCCTGCCTGAAGACCCAGGACCCCTTGCCCTCTGGGCCTGGCTGCAGGGAGCCCTGTTGGGGAGCAGGTTTTCAGGCAGGTACCCCCCCCCCCTCCAATCTTCTGCAGGGAGCAGGCAGGGCCAGCATGTGGCATGGCACTGCTGGGCTTAGTTCAGCCCCAGAGAGCACCAATTTGGTCAGCTGGGCACTCTAACTCCACCTTTTCCTGTGTTCACCAGAGAAGTCAGGAATTTCCAACCTGCCTTTCCCAGAGAGAATCCAGGAAGGCTGGTACTGGGGAGAAACCACAGTGTTAATCTGCTTCCATTCAAATCCTCTTTTCTTGTTTTCCAATTATTATTATTATTATTATTAATTTTAATGAAAGTTTACGGATATTTTGGATTTCCATTTATTCATTGTTGCGCTTTTCTCCCTGCCCACCCTTCCCCTCCAGTTCATTCTTTGAAAAAGAGAAGAAAAATTATTTCATTGTTATACAATCCCTCCCCCCAAATCCTCTTTTCAAACTGCATATCTCAAACTCCAAACCCACCTTTGTTTCTGGCTCAGCTGAGATTCTTGGATTAACTCCTTACAGGTCACCCCTGCACCCGCCTCCTGGCCCCAATACTGGAAGATTTATAAAGTTTATCTGATAACATTAGTATGTGACTTTACAGACAGTTTCTGTGCCCGGCTGATAACGGAAATGTCTGTGGGCTCCCTTCACCCAGAGGGTCTTGCACCTTGCAAGAAAGTCCTGCCTGACTACTTTGGAAAAATCAGTCATTGACAACCTTGTGGGGCATGTGTCTAATTTGATACACATGGAGTTGCCATGTGGAAAATTACTGTCTTTGGTGGTTCCCTGCTACCTTTGGGGTGAAGGCGGGGCCTCTGGAGCTGGGAGAGCCAGCCTACGGCTCCCCCCGACCCCTTCCAATGCCCTCAAATGGCTAGGACTAATGCCAAGTCAGGAGCTCTGCGGCCTGATCCATCGGCAGTCCCACTGCTAGCTCACAGGTGGTGCCCTAACTCAAAGTTGGTAGTTCAAATCCCCTAGCTGCTTTAAAGAAGAAAGACGGGTATCTGCTTTGTGTTATTGTTCTTTTTAGGTGTCCTTGAGTGGAGTACGATTCATAGCAGTACTGTGAACAACCGATCTGAGCCCTGTCTTATCTATCTAAAAGTATCCTGACTATCTAGAAGTGTCCTCTGCTATCCTTGGCATTTGTGACACATTTGAACCCATTGTGCGGTCACTGTGTCGTACCATCTTGTTGAGGGTCTTCCTCTCTTTCATTGACCGTCCATCTCTCCAAGCATGATGTCTCTTTCCAAAGACTAACACTTCCTACCAACATGCCCAGAGCAGATAAGACAAAGCTCCAACATCCTGCCTCCAGGGGGCGCTCTGGCTGCATCTTCTCCAAGACGTATCAGTTTGTTAGTTAATTAGTTTGTTTGTTTTGGCAGTCCTTGACATATTGAACCATCTTCTCCAACACCACAACTCAAAGACATCAGTTCTTCTTATGTTATCCTTAATCATTTTCCAGCTTTCACTTACATAATGAAAAGTGATTGAAAAGACCATGTCCTGAGTCAGGTGCACCTTAGTCTTCACACTGATATCATTGCTCCTCAATAGTTTGTGGAGGTAGACTCCCAGTGGAGGGTCAGTTGTGAGTTGATTTAGATTCAGTGGTAGTAAGAATGAAAGATATTTAATGCCATTTACATAAATCTTGTGTTATTTGCAGTCTTCAAAAACTCTCTGGAGGGTCAGCTATGAGATGATTGTGACGCTTCAGCAATGAGATTGATGATCAAGTGATTGATGAGGCATTTGCTTTGCTTGCAAAATTTAAACTGGTGCCAAAAGAAAAACAAAACCAGTACTGTTATAATGAAGTATCTTTTACAAGTCAGAATGAATGCAGAAAGTTTCTTCATAAACAGATTAGTAAAATTTTGCATAAAGACATTGTTGTTGTTACGTGCCGTGAGTCAAGTACGACTCATAGCGACCCTGTGAACAAAAGATCTGAAACCTGTTCTGTCCTGCGCCATCCTCACACTTCCTGACACACAAGAGTACACTGCAGCAGTCATCCTGTCAAGCCACCTGATCGAGGGTCTTCCTCTCCTTGGCCAACCCTTCACGCTTCCTAGCATCATATCCTTTTCCAAGGAATAGCCCCTCCTTGCAACATGTACAAAGTATGTGTGGTGAAGCCTCATCATTCCTGCCGATAAGACACATCTGTTTGTTCTCTTGGCTGTCCATGGATGTTCAGTGCTCTTCTCCAGCATCACAGCTCAAAGGTGTCAATTCTTTGCCTGTTATCCTTATTCATTGTCAAGCTCTCAGATGCATAGCAAGTGATCAAAAAGACTATGACCTCAATCAGACGCACCTTAGTCCGCAAATGGACATCACTGATTTCAGAACAAAAATATTAGCATGAAACATACGAGGAGGCAGGAGTTGTGCAAGTTTTCGGTCGGCGCTGGTCTTCACGCGTGCCAGGCTTGCCTCGGCTGGGGCCTGGCTCTGCATCTGGCTGTGCCCATCTCGGTCTCTCCAGTGCAGTTGGGCCTGGCACTGTTCAGAACCCCTTGAGCTGCCCAGGCCTTTGTTCATTCCTGCACTGCTCCCCACCTCCAGGGTCGGCTGTGTCCATCGGGCCTCCGCCAGAAGCACATCTCTCCAGCCCCGCCTGGATCCCTGGAGTCTGCCATCAGGGATTCTTGAGCTCTCTCCTCACAGGTCCCTCTGCCGCCTATCCCTCCCCTCCTGACTCCTTTCTGCCTTCTGTTCTGCACCTGATCCTCTAAGCTCAGCTCCAGTGATACCTCCTGATTTGCTAAGCCAGGTTCGGGGCGCCTCTGTGTACCCTCACAGCGCCCACTTCCCACAGCCATTGTGCTGAGCCTACAGGGCTCTGATGTCAGTCACCACCAGATGGAGCGTCCTTGAGAGAGGACAGTGACTATTTCATCCCCATAATATCCAAATCCATCATGGGCCTGATGCTGAGGGCCTCATGCACCCTGAATTGATTGACTGACTGAGCGAATGGATCCGCATAGCGTGACTTAGGGTCATACACTATTGCAACCAAAAATTCAGTGATTCAAAACAGATATAACTCTTTAAGTTCCTCAGACCCAGGTGGGTGCACATGCTACGAGCCCTGTCAGTTAAATGAGAGAGCATCTGAGTCAACAAAGAGATTCTAGCTATGTGTGAAATTCCTGGCAGAGGAAGTTCACCTATATTTTTAAAAACCAGTCTCCTCCCCCTCCTTTTGTTTTATGATGAAAACCCTACAATTTACTCTCAAAGATAACATAGACGGGGGAGATGGTGCGAGGCAGTCCTGTCCAAATAAGGCAAAATCGAACTTTATTTTTAGTAATGATTCTCTCAGCTACAGGAAGGCAGTTTCACGAGCTGGCCTCGCAGAAGAAACCCACCAACTTCCAGAAAAGTTTCAACAACTCGTAAAGATTCACATGTGCATTCAAAGGCGATGACCTCTTCTGGAGAAGAAGCCCCCTCCGACAGAGGCTGAAGCATGAGCCAGAGTCAGCTGCACTCCAGGAAAAATGTCCAGTTCCCAGGAAAGCCGGCCCACCATCGGGACAATGCCGTCCCCAGTAGGCAGTCCCAGCTTTTCTGCTTCGGCATGTCCCATGTCTCCTCAAACTCCTGGAAATATTCTTCCAACAGTTGCCTGATCTTGGGGATCTGACATCAATGACCCCTCAAACAATCCCATTGCCTGGGAAACCTGGCATTTCAGTCAGATTTCACTAAGAGTATCAACTCTCTCACTGCTGACTCCTAGCAACTCTTCATTGGGTTTCCAAGGCTGTGACTCTTTAAGGACAGAGTCTGCCCATCTTTCTTCTTTCAGCAGCTATTGGATTTGAACCATCAACCATTTAGTCAGAAGCCTGACATATTACACAGTAGAGAGCTCATGTGGTATAGTCTGGGAGGAGTTGTGCTGCTAGTTCAAAGCCCGAGTGTCTTTCTCATGGTTCGGACCCACCAGCGGATCTTTGGGGAGAAAGAGGCCTCATCTCCTCCCTAACAACTTACAGTCTTTGGAACCCACTGGAGGGTCAGCTATGAGTCTGTTCTGATTAGACAGCAATGAGTTTTGGATGCACCACGAGAAAGACTATCAGCTCAATTCACTAGAAGTCTCTGAGAGCCAGCAAAGCAGGCAGGGGAACAGACGTACTCAAAAGAATTCACCACAGTCGGATGGATGGAGAAATTATGGCACATTCATTCACACGATGGAATACTACGCAGCACGCAATGATTTTGTAAATCACTACCTAACTTGGGAGGGTCTAGAGAGTATTATGTTGAGTGAACTAACTCAGTCCCACAAGGACAAATACTGTATGAGACCATTATTGTAGAACATGTATGAGGATCCAAAGGGGGTCGGGGGGAGCAGAGGGCTGAGGATGGG
>NW_006400031.1:2969702-3019777 GCF_000299155.1 Elephantulus edwardii | reverse complement strand
TTGGTATACAATCTCTCCCCTCCCCCCAGTACATTCCACTATGCAACCTTCATTCTGAACTCTTGTCATAACCATAATATCCAATCATATATCGCTTTTAAATTGTTCTCTCCCTCATCTGTTTCAAGAATTTATCCAATTTTTCTCAGTCTTGCCCCAAACCTGATGTCAGTCTCGTTCTACAACAGTGGCACTGTGCAGTATTTGTCCTTTTGTGACTGAGATATTTCAGTCAGCATAACGTCCTCCAGGGTCACCCATTTTGAATCTTTTTTTAATATCCAACATTTCTGTAAACTTTCATTAAAAATCACAAATTAAAATGTTTTAAAAAGAAAAATATATGTACATATAAAACAAAATACCTATGAGCGATTGTGTGAAACACTAAGATGGTTTGTAAACCTTCAGCCCAAAAATTTCAAAAATGAATAAATACATGTGCATAGCGTCTGAAAAAAAGAAAATGAGGCGGCAGCAGATGCGAAAAAAAGAAAATGAGGCGGCAGCAGATGCGGCGCTGCGCTCTGGTCAGGTTAACAGCCCTCAGTCGGTCGACTCCTCTGTAAAATGGGGAAAACGTCAGGATGAGCTCATCAAGGCCAGAGCCAGAAAAGGCAGGCCTCTCTGTTTCCAATACGCTTTTTATGGCCTTAGGGACGGGGTCTCCTTGTGAGCTCTCTGAGCGCCTGAGACTCGCTTTGCTCATCAAATTCCCCCCAGTTTGGCTAGGAACAGTCTCTTTTTCCTACTTTTGTCAAGGCGCTCAGAATTCCTAATGTCCATTCATGTCCTTTTCCAAGGATCAGCAGAGCACTCTTGGTCCGTCTTTCATCACATTCCCTCCCCATCTGGGGGGGGAGGAAATCACATTGGAGCTGCGCCCTGGCCATCCAGGCCTGTAAAATGGAGACTTTGGCGCGACTCGCTTGCACAGGTCAGAGCGGGAAGGAGGCCACAGCGCAGGCCCCCTTGGCGGCCTTAATGATGTGCAGAAAGACCGAGGCCTCTGCCCACACCGGCAGATGTGCACAGCTGTTAATGGAGAAGCCCCCAAGTCTGCAACCAGTGCCGGCTGAGATCCCCCCAATGCTTGCTAGCCCAGTTAAGATTTTTTTTTTTTTTTTGGTTGATCGTGCCTTTGAACTAAGGTCATTTAAGTATACAGCAGATGTTCCTCGGAGGGAAACAGACTTTTAAAGGCAGGACCCCAGAAGGGACCGAACGGTTTACTGAGGGATGGCACATTTAGTTTATAGCAGTTTAACTCCTTTCAATGTTAAACAAAGCAGTGACGCAATTTTATGCGCCATAAAAAGCTGTCAAAACAATCATCCCGGGCAGTGGAGGTCCGTCCAGTCAGTCAGTCTTCTCAA
Source organism: Elephantulus edwardii (assembly GCF_000299155.1). Lineage (NCBI taxonomy): Eukaryota > Metazoa > Chordata > Mammalia > Macroscelidea > Macroscelididae > Elephantulus > Elephantulus edwardii. The sequence goes on along the minus strand of NW_006400031.1, from coordinate 3,018,401 downwards.
GATAAATTTGGGGTACGAGTGATAAGCTTTGCTGGCCTCTCCATGGGGGGACAGTGGCCCCAGCAACAGAAGGATGGATGTAGACTGAAGCTTGGGGTGGGGGCACAAATCAGAAGGCAGACAGATGGTGGTGGTAATAGTAAGAATGCTCTCTGGCCATGCTCGCTCTCCACAGAGGAATCATGGGTAACCTGGCTAGTGACATTAGCTGGGAACGAGACAAGTCCCATTGCTTAATAAGCCCCACCACCATTTGCCTTCCCATAATTAACTCCACAGTTCTAGCCTTTCCACTCAGGGTACAAAAAGCTCTGTTGATTGTCTGTTAATAGGAGTGTCAAGCTCTCCTATCAAGGCTTAACATTGTCCCCTTCAGGGTCTTCTATGTAAACATGACTCTTCTTGGCGTGAGACAGGACAAAAGAGGACTGGACTTTAATTCAGACAGATTCTAGCCCTGGCATCAATTAGCTTTTTAACTTCGGGCTTAGTACTTACCCCCTCTGAGCCTCGATTGCCCTATGTATAAATTTGAGACAGTATTTTTCGTGGAAATTTTGCTGTTGTTCATAGAGTTTCCGGAGGCAAGCCATTTCAGAAGCGGATGCCACTCCTGCTACCAAGCTTGTTTTAATCAGGGAGCGCCACCAATCACTATCCACCATAGGTGACCATTCTCGCATTTGGTCTGTGCATTGCTGGACAGAGGTAACTCATAGTTGTTGTGACGCTGAACACTGTGACACTGATGTGCCAAATGTGATAATGGTTACCCATGGTGGACAGTGTTTGATGGAGTTCCCAATTAAAACTAGCTTGGAAGCAGGAGTGGCATCCACTTCTGAAATGGCTTGCCTCTGAAAACTCTATGAACAGTGCTCAGGTCTTTCATTCACAGGGTCACTATGAGTGGTCTACAACTCAACGGCATCTAACAACATCCATCATGGAAACATCATGGAGTTTCTGGTGACCTGGTGGTAAGAACCTGCACTGCAATCCCAAAGGCATGCGGTTCGAGGTCACCAGCTGCTCCACAGAAGGATGGTCAGTCTCCTCCAATGCAATTAACTGCCTCTGAAAATCCGCCAGAGGATCTGCTGTGGGTTGTTACTTGATGGTACTCAAGAATAACAACAACCAACTAAGGAGGTCGCATACAGATTGTAAAGATCGTGAATACCAGGCTGAGGTTTGTATGGAGTCAGCAAAGGCCACCGTCGCTCTTTGAACTTCTGTGATGATTATCCTGTACCCTGAGCTGACCATAAGTCATAGCAACCATATGGACAGCAGATCTGAACCTTGCCCTATCCTGTACCATGTTCACAGTCCCCTGCACGCTCGAGTCCATTGTTCAAGTCACTGTGTCAATCCATTGTGTTGGGAGGCCTCCTCCCTTTCTCGAATGCCCCACACCTCCCAGCATGGCATCATGAAGCCAGTTATGACAAGGCCCTGCCGACAACATGCCTGGAGGAGATGAGATGAAACTTGACTATCCTTGCCTCCAAGAAGCACTCTGGTTGTACTTTCTTCAAGACAAATGTGTTAATTCTTCCAGCAGCCCATGGATTAGTCAATACTCTTCGCCACCACCACAATTTAAAGGCAGTGATTCTTCTTCAGTCTTTTTTAAATTCCTGGTCTAACTTTCAGATGTTTAAGAAGCAATTGAAAAGATCACATCTTGGATCAAGCACACAAATAGTCTTTAAACCTTCCCCCTGGCCCTTTAGCATTTTGGAGACGTTCTTGACAGCAGATTTTCCCAGTACTGCACATCTTTTCATTTCCTGATTGCTGCTACCATGAGTATTAATTGTGAATCTAAGTAAAAATGAAAGCATTGACAACGTCAATCTTTTTGCCATCTGTCATGATGTTGCCTATTGGTCCAGTGAGGAGTTTTGTTTTCTTGATGTTGAGATGTTACCCATATTGAATGAATGCTGTAGTGTTTGACCTTCAGTAAATGCTTCAAGTCTTCCTCACTTTCTGTAGCGAGGCTGTGTCATCTGCTCAACACAAGTTGTCGACGAGACTTCCTCCAATCCTGATGCCACATTCTTCTTCATATCGTCCAGTTTCTCAATTGATTTGCCCAGCATAGGTGTTAAATAGGTATGGAGAAAGGATGCAACCTTGGCGCACACATTTTCCTATTCCGATTTTAAACGCTTGCTCTGTTCTGATAACTGTTTCTTGGTCTTTATGCAGGTTTGGTCTTTGAACTAACAAAAAATTTAAAAAATGTGTATTCTAAGATTTGTCCAGACCGTGGATCAGAAGATTGACACTTATTCCTATCCTGAGGCCACAGCTGACATAGCTGCTCTGTGCACCAGCGGGGCTGAAGTCACAGCCTCTGGCTGCTCTGTGTCCAGTCCTCGGCAGTCTCTGGCGCCCCCTGTTGCCAGTCAGAACGGAGTCTGGGTGCTAAGCTCTAGTTGGAGGCCAGGAGTGGAGCCCTGGCCCAGGAGGAGAGGGACAGGGAGTTCACAGGCCTAGCTCTGGGGACCCCTGGGTCTGAGGGTTCCACAGCACATGGCGAGTTGCGGTTTCCCATCTGCGCCCTCTCTGGCGGTAATGCATATCTGAAACGACTGGCTGTTTGGGCAGGAGTTTGGCAAGCTCGGCCTCATCCTGGAAGGGGTGTGAAATTTTCCTGAAATGACAAACCGTTTAAATCTCTCAGGACTTTCTAAAGTTACTGAGATGCCAGAAATAGAAGGCATGTCTGCTTCACATTGTTGCAGCTTCCTTTTTAATTTGCATTTCGAGTCAACTTTGGTCCCTGGATGGCAGCCCCACAAAACCCTTGAATGCCTTCATTTGTGGGTAAGAAAAAAGGGTGGAGCAGTTCCAGCCAGGCCTCCTGGTCTCAATGTGACCCCCCTCCATTGCTGTCCAGCCCCTTCCAGAAGAAAGGACAGCTCCATTTCACCATCCTCTAGAAGCTTCCAGAACATTTTGGGTGGTGGGAATGCCAGGAGACACCTCGACTCTGTTTCCAATCCCTGAAACCTGCCCAGTCCTGCTGCCCTTCCTTCAAATACAGGGAGAGTGCTCCCAAGCCATCCCAGCCGCCATCGTCTTTCACTTAGAAATGTACAGCAGCCCCCACCCCCACCCCGTCCTGCTCCCTCTCTGGCCCCTACCCGCTGCTCCACTTTTCAACCCCGCAAGAGCCAGAGTGAGTGATCTGGGCGCTGTTTTTGATGCTTTGTATGAAACAAGCTCTCAGGGCAGGGATGACTTATCCCATCATGACCATTCCACAGATACGGCAACTGAGGCACAGAATGCCCACCTGGGACTACATAGCCTTGGCAGAGCCCAGACCAGCACTCGGTGTGCCTGAGTTCAGAATGCACACGTCTCACAACCACACCCTACTGGCTCCATAGACGCCACATCCCTGCTTAAAGCCAAGTGCTGTCTTTCCTTTGCATTTAAAATAGGAGAGAGAGCAGAGACTGGCAAATGGATATGATGGCGACAGGAAAGGTATAGGGAGGTTTTGATAAAACAATGATAAATCAATGGTGAATAAAAAGGTAAACAATGGCTTCATATAATTGTATTTATTGTTATAAAGCAAAGTCTATATGAGCAATTGAATGAAAGCCAATGGAACCAGGCCTGATAAGCCCTCTGTGATCTGCCCCTGGTTTTGCCTCTGCCCTCTCTCAAGCCACTTCCCCCTGGCTCTATCTGCTCTGTCCAGCCTGATTAAATCTGTGCCTCAAAAGAACACTCTCCCTATACTTTCTATAAGTCACAAGCAACTCAATGGCACATAACAACAACATGAGATACTCAGTACTCTTCTCCAACATCACAGCTCAAAGGCATCAGTAGTTTGTGTTCAGTTATCTTTATTCATTGTCCAGTTTAAGATGCATAGCAAGTGATTGAAAAGAGCAAGGCTTAAATCAGGTGCACCTTAGTCTTTAAGCTGACACCATTGCTCCTCATTACTTTGGAGAGGTCCCTGACAGGAGACTTGGCCAAAGAAAAATGCCTCCTGATCTCCTGAGTGCTGGCACCAAGGGTATTGATTGTGGATCCAAAGAAGATGAGATGATTCATGATTTCAATCCCTACTCCATCTACCATGATGTTGTTTATTGGGCCAGTGATGAGGATTTTTGTTTTCTTGATGTTGAGATGAAATCCTTAATGAAGGCTGTATTCATTGATCTTCTACAACAAATGCTTCACTTTCAGCAAGCAAGGCTGTTTGATCTGCATAATGCAGGCTGATGGATCTTCCTCCAAACCTGATGCCACCTCCTTCTTCATAGAGCCCAGCTTCTCAAATTATTTACTCAGCATATGGACTGACTATGTATGGAAGAAGGTTACAACCCCGCTACATATTTTTCTTCATTTTAAACCATGCAGCATTCCCTTGCTCTAGTTGGACAACCACTTCTCAGTCTAGGTATATTAAGTTGTTAGGTCCAAATAATTTAATAAGCGTATACAAGATGTGTGTTTAGTAAATGCTTGAAAAACAATACAAGTAATGCATTATAAATTGAAAGATGTGAAATTTCCTTTCTAGTTACGCAAAAGTTTTTAATAGTGAGTTATGTTTCTCTTGGGCACTGTACAGCTTCTCAAACTTGGGAGTTGGATTGGCTGTCACCACCTTTTCTTCCTATTCATACGGATTTGGGTGTGGAATTTGCTTCTTCTGCCACTGAACACTGAAAATGTGGTTCCACAAAGAGACGATGGTGTTAATGTTAAAACTGGGAAACCAATGGACTGAAAAAAAATGGGTCTTGGTGGCACAAAGGTTAAATACTCAGCCTCAAACTGAGAAAAGTTGGCTGTTCGAACTCACCAAGGATTGTTGTTGTTGCTGTTGTTGCTGTTGTTATGTGCCATCAAGTCGCTTGCGACTCATAGCGACCCTGTGTACAAGAGCCCTAAACGCCGTTCTATCCCGTGCCAACCTCGCTGTCTCAAACACACTCATTCCCACCACTCCAGTCACAGAATCGATCCATTTCATCGAGGGTCTTCCTCTCCTGCACCGTCCCTCTACTCTGCCAAACATGATGTTCCTCTCCAAGGACCAATCCTTCCTTGCAACATGCCCAAAGTATGTCAGACGAAACCTCAGAATCCTTGCCTCCAAGGAGCATTCCGGCTTCACCCTCTCCAGGACAAACCTGTTTGTTCTCCTAGCAGTCCATGGTATATTCAACACTTTTCTCCAGCACCACAGCTCAAAGACATCAATGAAGCCCACCACCACTGAGTCTGTTAAAGCTCAGGGTGACCCTCCATCTGGTCACTGAAGCTTTAAGTCTTTCAGGGAGGAGACTGTCTGTGTTTCTTCTGTGGAGCAGCTGGTGGATTAGAACCGCCAACTTTTCAATTGGCAGCATAACGTGCAATGTCCTCCACCACCAGGGTTCAGTTCTTTAAAAATGACAGCCTCCGAGGGTCACAGTGAGTCGGCATTGACTGGAGGACACACAACGACATCTGTGGGTAAAATGTCCAATACATGGCATTGTGTTTATGCCAACATTTAAAAATAGAACCCTGACTTTGTTCAAGTATTTATCCCTTCAAGATCAGTTCCGTTCTGCCCTTTTAAATGATAGTTACCTAAATAACTAAGGTTTAGCTTATTTAAAAATAGTACTACTTTACTGTTTTCTGTTTTATTAGTTAAGGTATGATAGTATCTTAGTACTAGTGCCAGTTTTCTGTCAGCACCTCAGGGTGCCTCAGTTTGGGAATTATTTTACCTCTTAGGAATTGAATGTATTTCCATCATAGTAAAATCAACAGACAAGTTGCCTGGGGAAAATTTGCTGCCAAAGACCACTTTAAAGTGCTCTTGAGCACGGATGTCAGTTTAAAGACTAAGGTGCACTACTCTACTTCTCTTCCTCCCTTCCTGAGTAACCATACTAGAATGATTCTTTGTGAAAAATCTTTCTTTAGTTTTTTATTATAGTAGCTGAAACAGAGGAGAACCTGAAGCATTTGCTGCAGAAGGTCAAGGATTCCAGTCTTCAATATGGATTGAAGCTCAACATCAAGCAAACAAAGATCCTCACCACTGGCCAATTTTTGCAACACCTTGACAGATGGAAAAGAGATTGACATTGTTAGCAATTTCAGCTTGCTCAGGTCTACAATCAAAACTCATGGCACCAGCAGTCAGAAAATTAAAAGAGGAATTGCTTGAGGAAAATCTGCTGTCCGGGATTTCTCCAGAACCCTGAAGAGCAATAATATCAGTCTAGAGATTAAGGTGTCCCTGATTCAAGCCATGGTCTTCACAATTACTTGCTATGCATCAAAGAGCTGGATAATGACTAAGGTTGACAGAAGAAAAATAGATGCCTTTGAGTTGTAGTGCTGAAGAAGAGTATTGAATAGTACCATGGACTGCAAGGAGAACAAGCTGGTCTGCCCTTGAAAGGGTGAAATCAAGTTGCTCCTTGGAGGCAAGGATTTTGAAGAGCCTTCTCATATACGTTGTGCATGTTTCCAGGAGGGATGAGTCCTTGGAGAAGGATTTCATGCTTGGGAGGATAGCAGGACACTGCAAGAGAGGACGACTCTGATGAGATGGATTGACTCACTGACTGGAGCAATGGGGGTAGGTGTTTAGGAGACAATGAGACTGGCTCAAGATAGGAAAGGACTCAGAGCTATTCTACATATAGGGTATCTATGAATCAGAGGCAACTCAACACGTAACAACATAGCGACCCTATGTACAACAGCCCTAAACCCTGCTCTGTCCCATGCCAATCGCACCGTCTCTGATGCACTCATCCTGATTACCCCAGTCACTGAATCAATCCACCTCATAGAGAGTCTTCCCCTCCTACGACGTTCCTCCACCCTCCCAAGCATGATATCCTTCTCCAAGGACCTGTCCCTCTTTACAACATGTCCAAAGTATATCAGATGAAGCCCCAGAATCCTTGCCTCCAAGAAGTAGCCTGGTTTAACCCTCTCCAGGATGAATCTGTTTGTTTTCTTGGCAGTCCATGGTACATTCAACACTCTTCTCCAGCACCACAGCTCGAAGGCGTCAATTCTCCTTCTATCCTTCCTAGTCACTGTCCAACTCCCTGACGCATAACAAGTGATTGCAAAGACCATGGCCTGTGTCAGACACACCTTAGTCTCCAGAGTGACACCATTGCTCTTCAGTACTTTGGAGAGGTCCCTAACAGCAGACTTTCCCATGGCAATGCGCCTTTCAATTTCCTGGCTACTGATGCCAAGAGTGTTGACTGTGGAGCCAAGCAAACTAAAGCAGTGAACAATCTCAATCTCTTCACCATCCATCCTGATACTGCCAATTGGTCCAGTGCTGAGAATCATTTGCCCATTTTCAGCTGCTGACTTTTTCCATTCCGGGAGCTCCGGTGACATAGTCTATAGGGAGCCGCACTAATAATCTAAAAGCAACGCCTCCCTGCTGGGCAATCACTTTCTGGACAATACAGAGTCTTCTGAAAGCTCACAGGAAGGTCAGCTGTGAGTCGGTTCTGGCTCAGCAACAAAGAGTCCAAGAGAGTTGTATTTCACGCAGCATAATGTTCTTTCAATTAATCCATATTATGCGACGTTGCATGAATTCTTTATTTTATTTTATTTTTATTATTTTGTGTGTGTGTGTGTACCGTCAAATCAGATCTGACTGGTACAGGAGGAGATTTTTCCTCTTTCTCCAGCAGAGCATCCGGTGGATTCGAACCACATACTTCTAGGATTGCAGTGCAGCTTCTTGCCACTAGGCCACCAGAGCTCGCCGAATTCTTTTTTTTAAAATCATTAAGTATCTACGCCATAAATTTTTTTAAATTTTTCTAACGTTGCATGAATTCGTAATTGTTTGTGTTCAATGTTGCATAGCATCCCGTTGTGTCAATGCACCGTACTCTCTTTAACCATTCCCCACTCTTGGACGCTTGGACTCTTTCCCTCTCTTTATTATTGTAAATACTGCTGTAGAAGCATAAGTGTGCAGACATCTATCTGTTTGCATCACAGTTCTTACTGATTCAGGATATGTGCCTAATAATTAACTGCCTGGATCAAATGTTACTTTCCACTTTCAACTTTTTAAGGAAATGCCAAACTGTTTTCCATAGTGATTACACGATTTTACACTCTCACCCGTGGTGTATGAGAATTCTGATCTCTCTATATCCTCATCAACATCGGTTGTTGGCTATCTTATAAAATTTTGCTATTGTTGGGGTGAGATAATTCCTTTGTTGTTGTTTTTATTTGCTTCTCTGGAGTTGCAAGATCAACCCAAAGGCGTGAAATTTGAACCCACCAGCGACTCTGCAGGAGGAAAGTGGGCCATCCCCTTCCCGTGTAAGTTATAATCTCTGAAAACTCACCGGAGAGTCAGCTCTGAACTGGCCCCAGCTGGACAGCAAACAACAACTCATAACAATAGTCAACAACCTTGAGCATTTCTTCACGTGTTTGTTGACTGCCTGAATGTCTTCTTTGGTGAAATAGTTTTTCGTAAGAAAGAATTACCTTCTACCATCTGCTCCTGATAGGTCACACTGAAAAGTAGGGAAGGATTTGCTGCAGAAACAACAGCTATGACATGGCCTCATTTAACGTCATTTCTGTACAAGTCAGTAATTGGGTTACAGATTTGTTGGGGAATGTTGGGGAGGAAGGGAGGGCCTCTGGCCAGGACGGGTCGCCTGAGCTCTGATAGGTGCAAGCCTCCCATCGGCCTTTAATATGGGGTAGAGGGAGCTCCCCTGTGTTTGGTTGTACCCGCTCAAAAAAGCCCGCCACCTGGGAAGACGGCTGCCGCGTCTGTTGAGCAGGGTGTGGTCCACATGAGGCTGAGGTTCTCCTGACCAATCCACATGTCCCACGTCTGCAAGCCCACCCTATCCTGTCTGCCTGTTTACTTGCTCATATATAAGTGGGTTGCAGTCCCCCCATAAAATTGAGCTGGACTGACTCTCTGAATGGCTCCCAGAGTGGTGTGTCTCCGTCGTGCTTCCCTCCATCAGAGTGTCACTGTTCATTGCTGGTGAACAGACAACAACACAGGTTCTTTGGTTTTTGGTGCCAGACTGGTGATGCCTATGAGTCTTTCCCAGAACATCAAGAAGGAGAAGGCTGGCATTTCCATGCTGGGCTAGCCTCTAATTCCGTTATTCTTACTTTAGAGCATTATCTGACTTCTTGTAATCCCTGTTCCTGGTTGGGACATGTGAATGACTCTTATTTCTCTCCCTCCCCTCCCACTTATCTTCCTCTTGTGGGGACAGCCAGCCTCAGAATCAGGAGGTCCTATCGGAAGTGAGGAGGACTTCAAACACTTGCTGCAGAAGCTCAAAAACTCAAGCCTTCAATGTGGATTACACCTCAGCATCAAGAAAACAATATTCAGCATTGGATCTATAGGCAACATCTTGATAGATGGAGACTAGATTGAAGTTGTCAATGATCTCATTTTACTTGAATCCACAATCAGCACCCATGGTAACAACAGTAAGGAAATCAAAAGATGTGTGGCACAGGGAGTGAGGGAGTGGAGGGAATCTGCTGTCAAAGACCGCTGCAAAATGCTAAAGAGCTCCTGATCCAAGCCACAATCTCTTCAACGACCCGCTATGCATCTGAACGTTGGACAATGAGTCAAGATGACAGAAGAATTGATGCCATTGAGTTGTGGTGTTTGGAAAAGCGTGCCAAATATGTCATGGGCTGCCAAAAGAACAAACAGGTTTGAGTAGGCAAAAGTGCAACTAGGGCACTCCTTTGAGGCAAGGATGGTGAAACTCATCTACTTTGGGCATGTTGTCAGAAAAAGCCAGTTCTGGGAAAAAAAGATGTTGGGGAAAAACGTTCTTGAAAAAAGAGAAGACGATTGTCAACAAGATGGTCTGACACAGTGACTAGCTCATGGTGGATTGTAAGGATGGCGCTGGAAAGGGCGGGCTTCAAATCTTTTGTTCATAGAGTCGCCACTAGTAGTAGTCGACTCAATGGCACCTAACAACAACAATGTTGAACCCACTGGAGATCATTTTAAGACGTGGTTGCTACAGGATCCTGACAGGAAACTGGCACAAAGTCAAAGCCAGAGTCAGCAGAACCAGGATATTATCTCTGTGGTCAAATGTGTCTTGGTGGAAAGCAGAGGACATAGGAAAGACGTTCAACTGCATCATTTAGCTGTGTGGATCCTGGCAACCGATCATGACAAGAATTTGTCCCATATACTTTGGGCATGTTGTCCTAAGGGACTAGTCCCTGTAGAAGGGCTCCATGACGGGGTAAGTAGAAGGTACGAGGAAAAGAAGACCCTCACGGGTCCAATGGCTGCAATAAAGGCTGTATGGATGGCATAGAACCAGACGGGTTTGTAAATAGGGCCACTGCAACTTACAACTGACTACATTGAACAACTGAATTGCCGTTGAGCAAATCTGACCGGGGCACCAATGTCAGCTGTTCACCACAACTGTGACCTCCTGAGAGGGCGGCAGGTGCTGAACTAGCTTCCAATTCACCAAGCAGAGCCAGTCTTGTCCAGTGGATCGAATACCCGGCTCCGGCTCTACCTCTCTATTTTCCGCTGAGAGCACGTGAAACAAATGAACGGAATCTGTCTAGTTTCTTTCCTGATCTTCCCCCCTTCTCTATCACCACCCCCCAGATTCTGATCTGTCTTCTGGCTCATCCTGGCCCTCCAACCGATATCTGCAGGCTAAGTCAGAGAGACACTCCCCAGGATCGCAGGTATCATTTTCCCTGGGCTACTTACTGTCCAAGCTTATCAGAGCCCAGTGTCCTTGTTCCCAAGCGAGCTTCAGTGCAGACAATCTCTTTCCAGAGATTAAGTTCCCAAGCCTTTGTGGTGGCTGGGTTTTGATAACCACCTCGTGTAGCAGTTTTCAACTTTGCTCCAGTGAAAGCAGAATATTTCAGCGCGGTCTGTCTGCGAGGATCGGCTCAGTCAGGTTTCTAATCAGATAAGTGCTGGGTGATGTCTGGGCTGGGTGGGGATGGAAAAGGGTGTTGGCAGAGAGCATGGACCACTGTTTACACCATGCTTAGAGGAACCCTTCAGCTGCATGGGGGGAAAGCTAGCAAATGCAGTAACACCAAACTCTTCCTGTCGCACGTCCTTCATGTTGTTATTATAAGTACCATTGAGCCAACTGCAGCCACGAACAGCAGATCTGAACCTTGCCCTATCTTAGCCAGCCTCGTCATCTCTGATATAGTTGAGCGCATTGTCTCATCACTGTCTCAACCCAGCTTGTTGAAAGTCTTCCTCTATATCACTGGCTCTCCACCTTTCCCGGCATGACGTCTTTTTTCCAAGGACTGGCCCGGCCTGACAACATGCCCAAAACATGTGAGATGAAGCATCGCTACGCTTGCCTCCAAGGAACTTTGTTTTAAGGCTTTTCATGATATGATCACATACCAGCCTCATGTTAACTTTGCAGGATAGGTCAACTCTATTTCCTTCATCCCCCATTGTACAGATTTCCCCCCCCCCATTCAATCAGACACATTTTGTGTTGGTTTTTTTTTATTAATTTTAATGAACATTTACAGAGATTTTGGATTTCCATTCATTCATTGTTGCACTTTTCTCTCTGCCCAGCCCTCCCCCCACTGTCCACCCAGTTCGCTCCTTTCTTTGAAAAGTAAAAGAAAAATACCTTCATTGCTATACACCCCCCTCCCCCGCCCCGAGTACACTCCACAATGCAACCTTAATTCTGGACTCTTGTGATAACCATAATACCCTATCATACATCGCTTTTCAACTGTTCTCTCATTCATCTGTTTCAATGCAGTATACATAAGTTATCCAGTTTTTCTCAGTCTTAACCCAACCCTGATGTCAGTCCCATTCTACAACAGTGGCGCCATGCAGTATTTGTCTTTTTTGTGACTGAAATATTTCACTCAGCATATTGTACAGATTTTAAGAGTGAGGCTTGTTGTTGCTATTAACGTCAGTGGAGTTTGATCCCAGGACCTGAAGACCGTACACACAATGAAGCAAAGCCGCCCAGCCCTGTGTCCACCATTGGTTGTAAATCAGACCACTGTGGTCCTCAGCGTTTTCACTGGCTGACTTTTGAAAACCGACTCCACAGGGCTTTCTTCCTGACCTGCTTGGGAGTGGCTTATAGTCGTTGGAGTTGGAACTGAGCAACAGCCGGCTCTCCATTGGGTTTTCTGAGGCTGTAAATCATGTTCATGTTCCTCAGAGCTGCCCATGGATTCATCACAGCTTTTGGGTTCACAGAACAATTCCCTACGAGCTACACACAGGAGTTCCTGTTTAGTCTGGAAGCTCTCCTGAAACGTGTTTGACATCAGAGAAACACAAAATCTCCACTGGCAGACAAGTGGTGCAAGAACTGAACTCAGAGACTTCACACAGAAGGTGAGGCCTTTGCCACTGAAGCACCGTGGCTGGCAGGCAGCAACGACTTGAGCTTGAGTTTTCCCAATCCCGGCCCCTAACTCCCATCCTGCCAGCCTTGGGGGAGCCTTGACAAGCACCCAGTCCAAGCTCTCACCTTGACGGATGGAGAGCCTTAGACCTGAAATCACCCACTTTACAGGTCACAGAGATACTGTGAAGCCTAAGTTTCTTATCCCCAGGCCTTGGACCTCTTTGCAAAGTTATTTAAAACCTCTCACTTTGTGGAGAACGTGGCCTTTGAGGGCAGGAGAGAAGAGGAACTGTTTGGTGCGTGGAAATCCCTGAGTCGATGTGGTTCAAGAAAGCCGGATGCAGAGTAGCCAGTTCTGTGGTTGAAAGCTTTTCTACGCTGGCCCTGAACATAACACGTTGAATCCTTGTTTTCCAAGTCTCGGCTGGTTCAGTCTCTCCAGGGATAATTGGGCAAACACCAGCCAGGATGCTGGAAAGATTTCTGCCCGTTGTGTGTTCATATCACTCTTAGGAATCCATCTCAATGAAATATCTTTAAATGCAAACGAAGCCTTTCATGTGATTGCTTGTGTAATACCGCGAAGCACACATTGGGGATCGAACAATCAGCGTTGGCCAGGCCCAGCGACGGAAGAGTATTCAGACTTCAGAAAAGTGTTAATATGGGGAGTACTGACGCAACTCAGTGATATTACAAGATTGGTTCCAGACCCCAAGAAAGCAGAGAGTACAATAAAGCAAGTCACGTTGATTTCCTCCCCCCCCGATGCATGTTGTTGTTGTTGTGTGCCATCAAGTCGTTTGCGACTCATAGCGACCCTATCTACAACAGCCCTAAACCCTGCTCTATCCTGTGCCAATTGCCCTGTCTCTGACACTCCCATCCCGATTACCCCAGTCACCGAATCAATCCACCTCATAGAGGGCCTTCCCCTCCTGTGCTGTCCCTCCACCCTCCCAAGCATGATGTCCCTCTACAAGGACCTGTCGCTCTTTGCAACATGTCTGAAGTATGTCAGAATCCTTGTCTCCAAGGAGCAGCCTGATTTCACCCTCTCCAGGATGAATCTGTTTGTTTTCTTAGCAGTCCATGGTATACTCAATACTATTTTCTAGCACCACAGCTCAAAGTCATCAATTCTCCTTCTGTCCTCTTTGGTCATTGTCCAACTCTCTGACGCATAACAAGTAATTGCAAAGACCTGTATCAGATACATTTTCGTTTCCAGAGTGACACCATTGCTCTTCAGTACTTTGGAGAGGTCCCTAACAGCAGACTTCCCCATCGCAATACGTCTTTTAGTTTCCTGGCTGCTGGTGCCGAGAGTGTTGACTGTGGAGCCAAGCAAACTAAAGCTGTGAACAATCTCAATCTCTTCACCATCCATCCTGATGCTGCCAATTGGCCCAGTAGTGAGAATCTTTGTCTTCTTGATAATGAGTCTCAATCCATATTGAAGGCTGCAGTCCTTCACCCTCTGTAGCAAGCATTTCAGGTCCTCCTCAGTTTCAGCAAGCAGGGTTGTGTCATCTGCATAACGTAGATTGTTGATAGATCTTCCACCAATCCTGACACTACACTTCTCCTTATAGATCCCAGCCTCCCTGGTAATTTGTTCTGCATACAGGTTGAAAAGGTATGGAGATAGGACACATCCTGGCATATATATGCCCTTCCCAATTTTGAACCATGCAGTGTTGCCCTGCTCTGTTCTGACGACTGCCTCTTGTTCCAAGTATAGGTTTCGCATTAGCACGATCAAGTGTTCTGGGATTCCCATTCTTCTCAGAGTCAGCCACAGTTTGTTATGATTCACACAGTCAAATGCCTTTGCATAGTCAATGAAACACAGACAGACATTCCTCTGGTATTCTCAGCTTTCAGCTAAGATCCATCTAACATCAGCTACAATATCCCTAGTACCATGACCCCTTCTGAAACCAGCCTGGACTTCTGGCAGTTCTCTGCTGATGTGCTGTTTCAGTCGTTTTTGGATAATCTTCAGTAGAATCTTGCTTGCATGTGAAATCAATGATATTGTTCTGTAGTTCCCACACTCAGTTGGGTCACCTTTCTTTGGGATGGGAACAAATATAGTTCTCTTCCAGTCAGTTGGCCAAGTGGTTGTTCTCCGGATTTCTTGGCACAACTTGGTGAGCACGTCCAGGGCAGCATCCATTAGCTGAAATATGTCAATTGGTATACCATCTATCCCTGGGGCCTTGTTTTTTGCTATTTTCTTCAAAGCAGCTTGAAATTCTTCCTTCATATAAAAGTTATATTTATTCTATCTATTAAGCATGCCACAGCAAGATGAAAAAATTTGAAGTCTCGCGAGAATTACCAAAACGGGCATGCAGAGACAGGAAGTGAATGCATGTTGGGAAAGTGATGCTGATAGACTTGCTCGATTCAGGTTTGCCACAAACCTTCAGCCTAAAAAATAACAACAACAACAACAACAAATCAGCATCAGCAAAGGACACGAAGCAAGGGTATAAGAAAAAAAAATACTGCTGATACAATCTTAACTCAAAGATGGACAAGTTTGAACGCAGAACGGTAGGATGCTAAATGCTGTGCAAAGCCAATGATGTAAGGGAAATGTTCAAGGGGAAGACAGGAAGGAAATCACCTTCTTCCTGCTCACCCAGCTCTGATATTTGTGATCAAGTTTTCTTTACATTTAGCACCACTTGTTTGTTCTATATACCGTCAAGTCGGAACCAACCTATAGCTGACCCTCCAGAAAGTTTTCAGCGGCAGTAAATCATGTGGGAGAATATTGCCCATCATTCTCCCACAGAGCGGCTAGTGGATTCAAACCAGGGGCCTTTGGGATTGCAGCACAGCTTCTTGCCCCTAGGCCGCCAGAGCTCCCAGGAGGTGAAGAAAATCAACCAATAGAGGCTGTGTGCTCCTGGGCTTTGTGTCTCCCAGGCTGTATAACAGGGCAACTCTGGAGGGCTATGTACCAGAGAGCTGGACGGGAGGAGGGCGAGCTCCTGGGCAGTTAGTGCAGCACACTGAGCTGGCCCTTGGCACATTTTACTTTAAATATATATATATATATATATATATGTATATATATATATATATATATATATATATATATATATATAGTGATTTTAATGAAAGTTTACAAAAAAACTATGAGAGATCCTCTCACTCCAGCAATAGCAAAGTTCAACAGAGCAATAAACACCAAATTCTGGGGAGGTTGTGGAGAGATTAGAATCCTTATTCACTGCTGGTGGGAGTGTAAAATGTTACAACCACTATAGAAGGTGGTCTTGTGCTTTCTCAAAAATCTGGAAATAGAAATGGCACTTGACCCTTGACGCATTTTTGTCTCCACTCCCTTGTGGGAGGAGTAGGAGTCCAGCAGGGAGAAATAGGGCCCTGCGTCTCCTGATAGAACCCTTCTCCTTCACCCAGCTGGCTCTGCTGACTTTGCCCAGCGCTCCAGGACAGCCCAGCCCCTGGACACCTTCCAGCTGACCCCAGAAGGAGCAGACTCACCAAGATGGTGACCCAGGTTCACCAAGAGGGTGACCCAGTTAGCCAAGAATTCATATTTAACCTTATTTCCCTTCACTCCCCACCATCCCCAGCTCTGATGCAAAATCTTTATTGCCTTTTTTTAATTTAGCATTTTTTTATTAATGTCAATGAAAATTTACAGAGACTTTGGATTTCCATTCATTCATTCATTGTTGCACTTTTCTCCCTGCCCACCCATCTTTATTGCCTTTTAAAAGTCTTCATGCTGTGAGTAGGCGCTCTGGTGGTACTGTGCTTAAAGTATTCTGTTGCTAGCCAAAAGGATAGCAGTTCAAACCCATCCATCACTCTGTGGGGGAAAGATGAGGCCGACTGTTTCCATAAAGATTTGCAGCCTCGAAGTCGTTATGAGGGAGTTTATCCCGCTCGGCTCCACATCTCTGCCATTGGTCTGAACTGACCCTAGAGTGCTGGGTTCGGCTTTAGGTTTACTGATGAGCAGAAGAAAGCAGCATGTCTTGCTCAGAGGAGGTCTGAGGTCAGCAGTGGGATTGCATCAAGAGGGCCCTTGACCCAATGACCCGTATGGCCTTGTATGTTGATATTTGACCGGATCTGGAACACTAGGCTTTGATGAGCCACCAAAAGTAAGTGACCCTAGATATCCACTGCCTAGGGGGTGGAGGGCTGCAAAGGCTTTGCACATCAGACAACTCACCGTTGGCTTGGGACATGATTGGACAGAAGCTGGACAACAGATACCTGTGGCCCCCAGCCAAGCAGGCTCCAGAACAGACTCCCTTGTTCAGGTCCTTGAGTGGAGGCCTTACCCCAAGGTGTCCACTACTCAGCTGCCCACACAGTAGCCAATAGGATGAAGAGTTAAAGCCCATCCCTTGGTCCACCACTCTGGAGAACTTAAGGAGAATAAGAAGTGAGTCAGTGAGGTCTTAATGAACGTTTACAGAAAACTATGAGATATCATCTCACTCCAACGTTCAACAGAGCAATAAACACCGAATGAGCTGTGGAGAGATTAGAATCCTTATTCACTGCTGGTAGGAGTGTAAAATGGTGTAACCACTGGCGAAGGCGGAGCTGATGCCCACCAAGTACAGGGTCCTGAGGAATGGGTCCTCGATAATGTTGCCTGAGCCAGCAAAGCAACCACGTCCATGTAGCATGGTTGACAGTGAGGTTCCACTGTGAGGAAAGCTGAGTTCACCATGGCCTTGAGCTGTTTGTTTGGTGTGTAATATTCCAGAGTGAAGACTTGGGTCACTCCTGAGCCTCCTGAATTTTCCCTCAACCCTGGACTCATAAACTAAAGTTGTGCTTTTTTAGCATCAGAGGTGTGCACACGGCCCACACAGCGGACCACATCCCAGGTACACCCGGAGCTTCATACACCCCCTGCTCCCCCTGGCTGCCTGCTTCCGTAACTGACTCCGGCTCAGCCCACAGGAGTGACTGTGGCTTCCCTTCGTTGGATCAGATCTGGTTAGCTTTCTGTGGATGATGCACCAACCCTTCTGAACTATGCTTGGTATTGGTATGTAGTCACAGGAAACAGTTACAGAGTTCCTTGTTGCTGGTTGCTTTTGTTTGCTTGCTTTTTCTTTACTGTTTTGAAATAATGCTTAGATTAGATTGATATGTGGTTGTGTAGAGAAAAGGAAAAAAATGTCAGCTGTGACTGGCTAAGAAAGTGCACTGTATTCCAATTCTTCTACCTTTAATGACAGAAGCTACTATTTGGCTTTCAGATGCATGGAAAGCAATTGAAAATAGCAAGGCTTGGATCAAGCACTCCTTGCTCTTTTGAACTTGGGGTAAGTCCTCAACAGTAGGTCAGTAGGTTTTCCTAATGCAACATTTTTTATGTGAATCAATGCCTTTGAATTGTGGTGTCGGTGAAGAGTATTGAGTATCCCACAGACCGCCAACAGAACAAACAGATCATTCCTAAAGGAAGTGCAATCAGAGTGCTACTTAAAGGGAAAGAGGGTGAAGCTGCATCTCACTGACTTTGGGCATATTTTCCAACGAGGAACCAGTCCTTAGAGATATCATACTGGGAAAGGTAGTAGTAGTTGTTGTTGTTATGTGCCATCAGTCACCTGTACCTCATAATGACCATATGAACAATAGCTCTGAACCATATCCTATCCTGAGCCAATCTCACTGTCTCCAACACACCTAGACCCATTACTCCAGTTACTATGTTAATCCATCTCATCTAGCATCTTCTTCTCCAGTACTGTCCCTGCACTGTTCTAAGCATAGTGGCCTTCTCCAAGGTCTGGTCCTTCCAACATGCCCAAAATATGTGAGACAGAGCTTGAAAATCCTCACCTCTGAAGATGGACTTGGTTTCACTTTCTCAGGACAGACTTTTTCTCTTTATTCTCTTGTTAGTCCCTGGTATATTCAGAGCTCTTCTCCAACAGCACAACTCAACGGCATAGGTTTTCTTCTATTGTCCTGATTCATTGTCCAGCTGTCTGATACCCAGCAAGTGATTGTGAAGACCATGGTCTGGATCCAATGCACCTTAGTCTCTTAGACTTATGTCATTGCTCTTCAGCACTCTGGAGAGGTCCTTGGCCACAGATTTTCCTAATGCAATTCATCTTTCGACTTCCAGGCTGCTGGTGCCAAGAGTATTGATTATGGAAAAGATAGAAAGCTGATAAGAGAGAGGAAGTTCCTCAATGTAATAGATTGGAATAGGGAGTACAACCATGGACTTGACCATGGAGCATGACAGAGACCATGAGAATGGAGCAAGATAGGGCAAAGTTCATATGTGTTGTTTATCAAGTTGCTGAGTCAAAGTTGATTTGATGGCATCTAAAAACAATGTCTGACTGAGTACTTGCTGTGCACTAAGCTCTTTCCCCCAGGGTCACTAATCTTCAAAACCTATGAAGTGGGGGCTGTTTACCCCCAAGCATTCATGCAGCACATTTTTAATTAGTCTCTTGGTGTCAATAATTTCAAATGCGGGTGGCATCTCTCTCTGGCACGTTCAAATCAATCAGTAGATATACCAGGCCTTGTTATCATGTCTAAGGATCCCTGAAGGTATTGTGATCATAATCGAAAGATTGTCTAGCTGTTCAAATCCACCAGACACTCCTCAGGAGAGTCTCTCCCTGCAAAGATTTATCATCTCAAAATCCCAATAGATAGTTGGGAAGTTTATCTTTCAATGTGACTTTTCTAATCATTATTTGACTTTGCTATGTAAATGGGAAGGAACATGGGAATGTGATATGTTAGCCTGTTCACAAGAGGATTGGCTGTCTACCATTTCACAAGGGGATTGGCCAGTCTCAATAATCTACAAGGGGATTGGCCAGTCTCAACAATCTACAAGGGGATTGGCTAGTTTCACCAATAAATTGAATAGCTCTTGCCACAGTCAGATCTTCTGGCACCACTGAAGAGGAAACAGGAGAATGTAGGATTCCCTTCTTGCTCCAGCTACACCTAAGGCAGCAAGTCTTATCGCTTACCTGGAGACCTGACATGAGATAGGACAGAGGAAGGGAGAAGCAATAGTGATAGGATTCAGAACTTTGTTAGACAACTAGGGTAGGAAGCCAATAGTGGCAGGACTGAGAACTTGAGAACACTGGCCTGAACCCACAAAGTTTGAAGCTGAGATGCCTGCGTGTACATTTTTTGAGCTGTCTTGACTGTATTCTGTTATTAATCTGGATTAGAGCCTTTAGACTACGTGGTCTGTGAGCTGTTGCATCACCAATGTCAGATGGATCTTGGCTAAAAGCAAAGTGTAGCAGAGGAATGTTTATCTGTGTTTCATAGACTATGCAAAGCCATTTGTCTTTTTTTTTTTTTTTGGGGGGGGGCTCATCCGGGATTTGAACCCGGCCATTTGTCTTTTTATATCACACACACACACACACACACACACACACACACACAACCTTTGGCTAACTATGAGAAGAATGGGAATACCCAAACATTTGATTGTATATGCAAAACCTATGCTTGGACCAGGAGGCAGTCGTCAGAACAGAGCAAGGAACCACTGCATGGTTCAAAATCAGGAAGTATGTACTCCAGAGATGTGTTCTATCTCCATATCTTTCCAATCTGTGTATGGAACAGACCATCCAGGAGGCTGGACTCTATGAGGAGGAGAGTGGCATCAGGATTGGAGGAAGACTCATCAACAACTGGCATTATGCAGATGACACAACCTGCTTGCTGAAACTGAGGAGGACATGTAAAGTTTACAGTCAAGAAAAGCCCCAGGGCACGTCTCCTCTGACCCCGTAGGATCACTGGTGTCAGATTCCACTTGACAACACACATTAGCAGTGACAGGAATGATTGGTGGGGCCAACTACTGCTGGAAGGGTGTGCGTTCCTTGAAAGGGAATCTAAAAGGCTCCCACTGAGAAAAAAAAAGTGGAAACTACCTATCTTGAGTGATTTCCCCACCCTGCTCCCACTTGGAAAACTATACCTACAAGTTATTTCTATTAAATACCTCTGTTCTTGCTATTCAATGCAAAGTTAAAGAAGAAAGACAGATAAGAGTTCAGGCTCCTTAGTAAAGAGTCTTGAGCCTGAGTTCTGACACGCATGCTTTTCAATTCTGTGACCTTTGACAAGTTGTTTAGACTCTTTTCATCTTATTTTTATCAACTCTTTAAAAGAGACAATAAAAGTTTCTCTAGTCCCCCAAATTGCAGTGATCTATCAGATTAGCTGGGATGGAACCTTACAGATGACTAGTGGTTCAGATTCTACACTGAGTCACACACATTCAAAGAAGCCAAATCCAAGAGCCAAAAATAATTATTGTTTTTCTTAGCAGTTCATTCTTCCTTTCATTTTATCTATTTATTCTTTTTCACTCCCCTATCCTTCCCTTCCCATTCCTGTTAACTGTCCAAGAACGACTGTCTGTGTGTAAATCTTTCTTGACATTTTAGAATCATGATTGTGTAACAAATTGTCATGTTGTGACTGGCCTGTCATTCAGGAGAATTTGTTCTAGATTCATCCATGCTGTAGAGCATGTCAAGGATTCTTAACTGTTTTTCCGTGTTGCATAGTACTCTACTGTATGCGTGCACCATAGCTTCTTCAGCCATTCACTTGTTGATGGACACGTGAGTTGCTCCAAGCTCTTTTCTAATGTAAATAAACCTGTTATAAACATGAGAGTGTGTATATTCTTTATAAAGCAGCTCTTATTCCTTTGCGACATTTACCTGGTAGTAGCATTGCTGGATCAAATGGTATTTTTATTCCAAACTTTCTAAAGAAGTGTCAAACTGCTTTCCTTGGTGGTTACACAATGTTAGCCTGCACCCCCATGATATGGGAGTGCCAGTTTATCCACATCCTTGCAGAAGCTGTTGTTTGCTATCTTTTTAAATATCACTATTGTTTCTGGGGTGAGACGATATCTCATTGTTTTGATTCGTATCTCTCTAATTTAGTCTCAATTGCTTGTTTTGCATCCAGGGGCTGGACAGTGACCAGGCATAACAAAGGAGGATTCAGTGTCTTTGAGCTGGAGAAGAATACTGAGCATACCATGGACATCCAAGAGAGCAAACAGGTCTGTCCTGAAGAGGGTGAAAGCAGACTGCTCCTTGGAGACAAGGATTTTGAAGCTCTTTCTCACATACTTTGGCCATGTTGCCAGCAGAGACCTGTCCTTGGAGAGGGACATCATACTTGGAATAGTAGAGGGATCAGGGCAGGAGAAGATGAGTCTGGATGAGATGGATTGACACAGTAACTTTAACAGTGAATGGGGTCAGGCATATTAGAGACGGTGAGATTGGATGAACATAGGGCAAGGTGCAGAGTTCAGAGGTTCAAGGTTCATGGTGTTGCTAAGAGTGGTTCATAGGTTTATAGGTTCATAGGTTCAAGGTTCATAGGGTTGTTATGATTTGTAGTTGACTTGATGGCACATGGCAATAACAACAACGTTAGAGAGTTCTGGTGAAGTAGTCTACAGGAAGTTGTACAGCTAACCCAAAGGTTGCATCTATTTGGCAAATCAAATCTACCAGTGACTCTGAGATTTACAGCCTTGTAAAGCAACTGCATGGGCATAAGTTAGGAGTTAGTTCTGACTAGACACCAACGAGCTGTTGGGCTGATTAGTTAATGATCTCTGTGCATTTGTTGACCATCTGAATGTCTTTTTTGGTGAAATGTCTATTTATGTCCTTTGCCCATTCTGTAATGTTGCCATTATGTGCCGTCAAGTCGCTTGAGACTCACAGCAACTTTATGTACAACAGCCTTGAAATCTGCTCTATCCTGTGTCAACTTTACCGTCTCTGACACACCTATCCTCATTACCCCAGTCACTGCATAAATTCGTCTCATCGATGGTCTCCCTCTCTTTCTCTGTCCCTCCACCCTTCCAAGCATGATGTCCCTCTCCAGGGACAGGTCCTTCCTTGCAACATGCCCAAAGTATGCCATATGAATCCTTGCCTCCAAGGACCAGCCTGGCATCACCCTCTCCAGGACGAACCTGTTTGTTCTCCTGGCAGTCCATGTTCAATACTCATCTCCAGCACCACAGCTCAAAGGCATCAATTCTCTTTCTATCATCTCTAGTCATTGTCCAGCTCTCTGATGCATAGCAATAAATTGTGAAGACTGTGGCCTGGATCATGCACCGTTAAGTCTCTAGCCTGATATCGTTGCTCTTCTGTACTCTAGAGAGGTCTCTGATAACCAACTTCCCTAATGCAATTCGTCTCTTGATTTCCTGGCTTCTGATACCAAGAGTGTTGCTTGTGGAGCCAAGCAAACTAAAACTGTTAACAATCTCAATTTCTTCACCATCTATCAGAATTCTGTAATAGAATTGGAATAAAAATTATTTCAATCTTTATTGCTTCCCTTGAAAGACATCACATATATAGTTCCAAATTCTCTCAATGATGCTCAAATATTACTCTTCTTCTCATCTCAGTTCTCCCATATCCTGACTCCCCAGAGAGCTTTGGCGTCCTCTCCCCACTGATTAGCTGATCTATAATATAATATGACCGACAGACATAACCCCTAAACATCATGCATTAGTCATTGCTGTCCTGTGACAGAACCAGTGCTTCAAAACATTTAGCACAGGGCCTGCCATATCACAACATCTCAATACATTCTGATATCAGCACAAGAAATATTGTCAAAGCTCATAGTCATTAGTTAAAGAAATTGAAACAAAATAAATCATTGCATAGCACAAAAAATGTCTTAGCTCCTAAAAATATTAAGTCTGTTTTCAAAGCTTGAAAGCTTCTCAGAATAATTATGTCTCTGACGTGTTAGCTCCAGAGATCCACTTCCTGAAGCCGTGTCTCTGGAGCAACAATAAAGACTGACTGCTCTGTCATTCCCCTCGTCTCGTTCCTGCTCCCCAGAACCCAGTGAGCACCCCTGCAACTCATTGGTAAAAGTTTTAAGAACTCTGAAGCTGGCGGGAACTTCATGGTCCCTTGGCATCCAACATGGAAGGAGGGGTTTTGTCTCGAGATCGCTGGAGTTGGCTGAAATCATAACCGAGAAGAATGTGGGGAGCATAGAATGGAGGGAAGGCCAGTGTGGAACAGGAATCATTCCTTTCATTCGCCAGCCCTTCACAGAGCAACTATCACAAGGTAGTAGCATGCAGTTTCCCAAGAAGGCTATTCTTGTAAATTTACCTTACCTTCGAGCATTTTCTTACAGTGTGATTGGCACTCCCATCACGAGGAAGTGAGGTCCTGAGGCTGTTCCCCTTGTATCTCAAAAGGCACGGGTGACTTTTAAGGTTTAGGTCATAAAAATGGTAAAAATTATGCCTCTCTTTCTCTTTTTCTCATTCTCTCTGTTTTAGGGCGCTTGTTCTTGGAGCCAGCCACCACACTGGGAGGAAGCCCAGCCCACTCTGAGAAGGCCAGTGTAACAATCAATTAGTATCATCAACCATCAGACATTGGGAATGGGCCTTCCAGTGATTTTAGATCTCGGCTGAAGCCCAGACCTTGTGCAGCAGAGGCCAGCTGTCCCTGCTGTACTAAATCTCTGACCTTTTAAAGTCATGTTGTTGTTGTTTTTATGTGCTCTCAAGTCAGAACTGACTCATAGCTGACCCTCCAGCGAGTTTTCAGAGGTTGTAAATCACAAGGGAGAAGATTGTCCAACTTTCGCCTGTGAAGATGCTGGTGGATTCGAACTGCCTGCCTTTGGATTGGTAGTGCAACTTCTTACCTTTTGACTACCAGAGCACTCTCTTAAAGTCATAGAGATAACAAATGCCTGTTGTCTCAAGTCACCAAGTTTTTAGATCATTGGTTATGCTATCATGATAGATGTCAAAGGGATTGAAACTTAATAATTTCATCCTACTTGGATCCACAATAAATACCCTTGGTAGGAGCAGTCAGGAGATCAGGAGACATATTATATTGGGCAAGGTCACTGTCAGGGACCTCTTCAAAATACTGAAGAGCAGTGATGTCAGTTTGAACACTAAGGTGCTTCTGATTCAGACCATGGTCTTTACAGTTACTTGCTATGCTTCTGAGACCTGGACAACAAATAAGGAAGGCGGAAGGATTGACGCCTTTGAGCTGTGGTGTTGGAGAAGAGCTCTGAACATCCCATGAATGGCCAAGAAAACAAACAGATGTGTCTGGGAGAGGGTGCAGCCAGAGTGCTCCTTGGAGACAAAGATGGTAAAACTTAATCTCATACCCTTTGGACATGTTGCTAGGAGAAGCTACTCTTTGAAAAGGGATATCAAGCTTAGAAGGGTAAAGGGTCAGTGAAAGAGAGGAAAACCCCAACATGGTAGATTGACACGGTGCCTGCAGCAATGGGCTCAAATGTGTCAGAAATGACGAGGATGGCAGAGGATGGGACAGAATTCAGGTCTATTGTTCATCAGGTCATTATGAGTCATACTCTACTCCAGGTCACCTAACAACAGTAACAATAGATTCCTGATTCTGCATAAGCCCTTTGGGGAAGTTGGGAACACAAAGAAGAATTGCTCTCAGGGGTCTCTGAAGAGGTATCTCTGTAAACAGACAATGATCATGTTGTTTGACGCACCAGGGCACATCTTTCATTAACTCTCTTGAGGACTCTAGGGTTGGAGTTCAGAAAGGCTGTTTAGGGAAGGAAAAGTGGGGAGAAGAGATCTCCAGGGAGAATTCCACTGGGGACCAAGTCCCTGGGGTGGTTGTGCAGGGTTTCACAGCACGAGCCACAGGTTTCAGCAAGAACTGGCCTTCGACAGGACCTCACAGCTGGCAACGTCAGGACAAATGAAGTCAGTACCCAGGGCTCTGGAGCCCCCGCCCGCCAGGCTCGTTCTCTGGCACAGTGTGGCGTGAAGGACAGCCATGACCCCTCTCCCAGATCAATCCTCCTGGGTAGCCACTGAAGGGCTGGACGTTAGTGGCCATGCCAAGCTCAGCCACTGCAGTCAACGTCCCCCAAACAGCAAACCTGCTTGCTTAGCAAAGAAAGGCAATTTTAGAAAGATGGGATAAGTAATATATACTGCATTGAAGCAGATGAGGGAGAAAACTATTTAAAATGGATACATGATTAGGTATTATTGTCATGACAGGAGTCCAGAATGAAGGCTGCACAGTGGAGTGGACTTGGGGGGAGGGACTGAACAACAATGAAAGAATTTTTTCTTTTACTTTTTTAAAAAAGAAGTGAATTATGGGGAGGAGTGGGCAGGGAGAAAGCTGCAACAGTGAATGAGTGGAAATCCAAAGTTTCTGTAAATGTTCATTAAAATTTTAAAAAATGGAGGGACAAAAGGATGCATACATTAATGCACAGGCAGGCTGAAACCATGTGTAAGCTATGCTGGGCCAGGAAGACTCCCTGACTCCCTCCTGCTCTCCGGGCAGCTTCTGGAGATTTGTCCTTCTCTGGCCAAAACTTCTCCCTGGTGGCCTTGGGGCTTTACACCCAGAATGCCCTTGGATGCTGTTTCAATTAACTGCTTGCCTTAGGCATTCCATCACCTGGAGAGATCTGCTAGAACTCCTGGGGTCCTTGGGACTCCTGAGCCCCCTCTGCTATAGCCCTGGACTGTGCAAGTTTGATTGCTTCTCCACTTGTGTACCTCTCTGACCTGACAGAGCTGTCAGAGGGTGTGGGTGATGCAGGCTGTATCTGAGCTGAGGTATTCCAGCAGCCAGGATAGGGCAGACCTTCTCTGGAATCTTATTTCCAGGTGAAAGGATGACATCCTTCCTGTCTCCCTCCTCAGATGTGTGAGGACAGATGTGGTTCTGCCATGCCCACCGCTGGCCCTCTGCTCAGGAGCCGCCTCCTCGACATTGGCTGGGCTGTGGTAGCTGTGAAGCTGGCTCCGGCCTGGGGCAGTGGGTTTTCCTGGGCCTGAACATGCCCTTAGCGCACGCAGTCTCCGAAGGTAAGCTGTTGTTGATTGCCATCCAGCGGAGCGCAACTCATAGCGACCCTGTGAACAAAAGACCTGACGCCCTTTACAACTATCATCGCTTCTCAAAAGTTCATAGAGTTTCCAGAGGCATGTTGTTTAGGAAGTGGATGCCACTCCTGCTGGAGGTAAGTACCTGTTGTTATTGTTGTTGTGAAGTGTCATGGAGTCAATTAGAACTGACAGCAACACTGTGAACAGCAGATCAGAACCCTGTCCAGTCCTACAACTTCCTTGTCACCCCTGATGCACTAGAGCCCTTTGCTGCAGTCACTGTATCTCATGGAGGGCCTTCCTTTCTTTCGCTGACCCTCTACCTATTCAAGTATGACCTCGCTTTCCAGGAAAAGCCTTTTCTAATACCAGCCCGAAGTGTGAGAGACAAACATTGCTTTGCTTGCCCCCAAGGACCATTCTGGTCACACTTTCTCTAAGGCATATCTGTTTGGGTTTTTTGGCAGTGCATGGAATATTCTGTTCTCTCCTCCAGCACCACAGCTCAAAGGTAGCAATTCTTCTATCATCCTTATTCTGCCATCCAGCTCTCAGATGCATACCAGATGATCAAACAAACAGAGCATGGCTCAAATCAGGCGCCTTAGTCTTTAAACTGACATCATTGCTCTTCAGGATTTTGAAGAGGTTCCTGACAGCAGACTTGCCCAATAGTAAATGCTTCCTGATCTCCTTGAAAAGGATAGAAATCCAATTCCAGGCTTAGGATAGGGAGGCAGTTTTGTGCGTGTGTGTGTGTGAGAGAGAGAGAGACAGAGACAGAGATGGGGACACAGAGAGAGAGAGAAAGACCCTCTCTGTCTCTGTGTGGTTTCTGTCTGGACATTGCAGGTAGGGGAGAGTGCTCGGGGTTGTGTGTCCATGTGGTCTCATGCCAGCATGCCCACATGTGACTCTAGGGATTGTGCGTGCCTGGATATGTTGTGTATCTGTGTGGGGCTGGCACCTCCTGGCTGAAAGAAGGGTGTGGAGACAGTCGCCACCCAGGATGGAGCCAGCAAGCAAGGCGTCTTGGTGTCTTTTTCCCTGTCAGGTCCCTAGAACCCCCAGCCAGCACAGCAAGACTGTGGGCACCCTTTTTCTTGCAAGTTACGAGTTGTGGCCCATATGCAGTCCCTGGGGCTGCCCACCCTGCCTCCCCCCTGCCTGGGTGGCGTGCATGTGGCCTCAGCCAGCGCCTCTTGGATCTCCAAGCTGTTTGGTAAGGAATGGATTATAATTCCTGACCGGGCTGCATCTGTAACCAACTTGAGTGCAATACTTGCTGAGCCAGTTGAAAGGGGGGCGGGGGGGAAAGTTGTAAGGAACTTCGATCCAGCTAGCCATCCGTGTCATTAAATTAGGCTAATCTAAATCCTCAGAGCCTAATTTAACAGCCTCCAAAGTGAACTG
This sequence comes from Elephantulus edwardii, assembly GCF_000299155.1. Taxonomy (NCBI): domain Eukaryota; kingdom Metazoa; phylum Chordata; class Mammalia; order Macroscelidea; family Macroscelididae; genus Elephantulus; species Elephantulus edwardii. Next base: position 2,990,525 of record NW_006400031.1, on the reverse strand, counting down.
CAGTCTTGCCCCATGCGACTCTCAGAAGCTGCCACTACAAATTCCCCGGCAGTGGTGAGCCTCTGGGGGACGAGGTGGGCAGTGGGCTGTCAGAGGAGGGGCACCCACAGTCCCCAGGGGCTGGCTGTGTGGGGAGGAAGCCTGAGCCTGGGGTCAGACCTCAGGCTTTTGCTGCCCCCAGGGCTCCTGGCTTCATCTGTTCTTGCTGACCTCCCCAGTAAAAGAAAAAGAAATGGACCTGTCAGATGTGAGGCATTGGTCAAGGTGGGCCCTGAATTCTTCTTCTTCATGCCATCTTGGTGATTGTCTCCAAGCAAGAACTTGCTGGTCCCAGTACTGCTCAAAAGGAAAAAATGTGAATGAAGAATAGTGTGAAACACAATGTATATGAACCCATTTAAAAAAAGTAAAATAGAATGTATATGAAAACATATATGTATGAAGTATAATGTAAATGAAAGATTGTATAAAACACAGCGTGTGTGAACGAAACATAATGTAAAGGAATTATTACATAAAAACCAATAAATTTAAAAAAGAAAACAACAAGGAAGGAAGAAGGAGCTTTGGTGAGGATGGCAGTGGATACTTAACTCATTTACAACATCTAGCCTGTCGTTAATTCAGCCATTCCTCTTCCCCCCCCCCTTATTCAGCCTTTTCTTAGATCCTTCCCCCCCCCACCACCACCACCACCTCTCTCTGATTTACCATCCATCCCTTGACCCCGTCTTCCCAGCCTCCTTTCTTTCATGTTATTCCACGCTTGGCAGAATTGCCTTAAGGATGCTTTCCAGTGGCTGTCTAGAGATGAAGGGACCCTGGCTCACAGGCCCCAGGTCAGCGCCCGGGCTGCAGCTCTCTCCCACCGGCCGGCTTGCAGGACCACGGGTTTCTCTCTGCCCTGCGCCCTTGAAGGGAGAGCGAGCTGACAGTAAGCTGTGGGGCTGGTTTTTGGCGCCTGGAGAAGAGGTGGTGCAGTGACCCCAGCCCTGAACTACCAGGGCTGTGTGGCCGGCTTCCCCTCCCCCTGTGATCAAAAGCCTCTGAACTCTTGATGACATCCTTTGGCATATTTCTCTATTAATCAGAAAAGCCTTGACAGATGTAAGCAATTTGTCTTTGGAGAGCACTGGGCGGAGGACGGGAGGGCGAGGCGGAGGGAGCCCCAGCCTCCTTTAAGGAGGAGGAGAGGGAGGGTAAATCTTGAAATGAGGGCTGAATACATGCATACTAAAGAAGGCAGGGTGCACGCGGAGCCCATCGGTCAGGAGAGGAAGCGTTTTCATTTCAAAGCATATTTCTTCCTTGATTGAAACCTCCTCCCCCCCCACCCCACCCCCACACAACCAGGATGCTGGAGGAAGGCCGGGATCCAGGGGTTAATCTCTCTGGATCCCTTCATGGCTCAGACACTTGTAGCAGCAGAGACTTTACAGGTGGGGTTCAGGTGTGACGTTCCTTGAGGTAAAATGTGGCAGTGGAAGCTTCCAGAAAGCTCCAAGGTTGAGTCGGCTTCTGCCTGCAGGTAAACCTGAGGGCTTCCTTAAAAGTCACTGAAAGACACACGGGAGACTGAGAGCTGGATTCAGAGTTTACAGAGGAGCCAGCTTTAAATTCTAGCTTGGATTACATGAGGCAGACAAAAGACCTAGAAAATGGAGTTTGGCCTGAGGGCAGCCATGGGAGAAAGTGGAGAGCAGGGATACCGGAAGTAAGGAGCCCACTAAGAGGGGACATGGACCAGAGGAGGAGCCAGAGCTGTGTCTTAAAAGATGAGTAGAGCTTCTATCCAATCTACAATTAACACTCTCAGCACCAGTAGTCAAGAAGTCAAAAGATGAATTGCACTGGGAAATCTGCTGTCGGGCACCTCTCCAAACTGCTAAAAAGCAATGATGTCAATCTGGAGTTTAAGGTGTGCCTGATTCAGACCAGGGTCTTCCCAATTACTATGCATCAGAGAGCTGGATAATGACTAAGGATGATAGAAGAAGAATTGATGTCTTTGAGTTGAGGTGCTGGAGAAGAGTGTTGAATATATACCATGCACCACCAAGAGAACAAACAGGTCTGTCCTGGAGAGGGTGCAACCAGGCTGCTCCTTGGAGGCCAAGGAGTTTGAAGCTCAGTCTCATGTACTTGGGGTATGTGGCCATGAAGGACCAGTCCTTGGAGAAGGACATCATGTTTCGAAGGGTAGAGAGACAGTGCAGGAGAGGAAGACCCCAGATGAGATGATTGACATGGTAACTGGGGCAAAGGGGGTAGGTGCATCAGTGACAATGAGACTGGCTCAGGATAGTGCAGAGTTCAAAGCCATTGTGGCTATGAGTCACACACAGGTGGCTCGATGGCACATAACAACAATACAACAAGAGCTTCTACAACTGGACAAAGAAGAGAAAGACATTCTAGTTGGCTTTTTTTTCTTCTTTCTTTTTTCCCCCCTCTAATTCCTTGAGGTCAGGCACTGTATTCAACTTTGTAGCCTCAGTGTCTGCCAAGGAGGAACAATACATGCTTTCTAAGTGAATGAAGCAGAATGCAGGCTCAGAGGGAGGCAGGGTGGCGTCCGGAGAGCTATACCCTGTGTATGTGTATCAGTAGGACTCTATCAGCTCAGTAACAATGTTATACGTGTTAGGTGCCATGGAGTCAGCTACTATACAACCCTCACTATCTTTGATCTGCTCAAAGCCATTGTTCATCACTATGTCAACCCATCTCCTTGAGGGTCTTCCTCTCTTTCTGTGACCCTCCACCTTTCTCAGAATGATCTCTTTTTCCGAAGACTGACCCCTCCTGATAACATGCGCAAAGAATGTGAGATGAGGTTACATCATTCTTACCTCTAAGGAGCTCTTCTTGCTCGCTTTTCCTCTGAGACAAACTTGTTTGTTCTTCTGACAGTCCATGGGATGGATACTCAGGACTCTTCTCCAGCATGGCAACTCCAAAGCATTGATTCTATATCTGTCATTCTTATTCATTGTTTAACTTTCAGACAAGTAAGAAGTAATTGAAAAGATCATGGCTTGGAAGAGGCGCACCTTAGTCTTTAAAGTGACAACCTTGTTCTTTATCACTTTGAAGAGGTCTTTGATAAGTAGATTTCCCCAGTGCAATATGTCTTTTGATTTCTTGACCACTGTTACAGTCGGTATTGATAGTGGATCCAAGTAAAATGAAGTTGTTGATAACTTCGATCTTTTTTCCATCTGTCTTGGTGTTGCCTATTTGGTCCAGTGGTAAGATTTTTATCTTCTTGGTGTTTATATGTAACTCATACTTAAGACTTTAGTCTTTGATCTGAAACGTTTCAAATCCTCTTCACTTTCTGAAAGCAAGGTTGTACCATTTCCCCCCCAATCCTCATGCAAAATTCTTCTTCATATAGTCCAGCTTCTTGAATGTTTTGCTCGGTGTACAGATTGAATAGGTATGGAGAAAGGATATAACCCTGATTTACATCTTTCCTGATTCTAAACCATGCAATGTTCCCTCATTTTCTGTTCAGGCAACCGCTTCTTGGTCTAACTTCAGGTTTCCCATGAACACAATTAAGTGTTTTGGGATTCTCATTCTTCTCAATGTTAGCCAGAATTTGTTATAATCCATATGGTCAAATGCCTTTGCATCATCAATAAGATACAAATAGACATTCTTCTGGTACTCTCCATTTTCAGCCAAGATCCATCTGATATCAGCAATGATATCTCTCCTACCACACCTCTTCTGAACCCAGCTTGAATTTCTAGAAGTTCTCTGCTGATGTAGTAGGTTTCTAGCCATCTTTTAAATAATCTTCAGCAAGATTTTGCTTGCATGTGGTATTAATGATATTGTTAAATAAGTTTAAAAAGCAGCTGGAGAAGACAAAGAAAAGTATTCTAACAAAATACGCAAAGAACTGGAGCTAGAAAATCAAAAGGGAAAAACACACTGGATAATTATAAAATTGAAAGAACTGAAAAACACATACAAACCTCAAGTCGCAATAATGAAGAATTCTCTCAGCAAAATCTTGAATGTTGAAAGAGGTAATAAAAGAAGAAGGAATAGATAGAGTCACTGTACCTAAAATAACTGGTTGCACCAAAACATTTCAGGAAGTAGCATATATGATCAATAACCAATCATAGTGAATAAAGAAATTTAAGCTACACAGAAGGCATTAGCAAAACACAAGAGCCCAGGAATTAATAAAATACCAATTGACATGTTTTAACAGATGCAGCCCTAAATGTGCTCACTAGTCAGAAATTTGGAAGATGGCTATTTGGCCAACTAACCAGAAAAGATCCACATTTGTTCCCCTCCATTCGCAAAAAGAGTGTGGAAATTATCAAACATTTCTCACCACGTTGCTCTTGAATGCCATAGAGTTGGACTCAACCCATAGCTGACCCTCTGAAGGGTTTTCAGAGGGAGTTAATCTCACGTGAGGAGATCGGCCATCTTTCTTCTGCAGAGCAGCTGGTGGCCTTGAACCTTGTGCTTTTAGGATTGCAGCACAGCTTCTTGCCACTAGGCCATCAGTGCCCCCTATCTCACAATGGTGGTTGTTGATTGCCATCGAGTTGAGCACAACTCATAGTGACTGTATGAACAAAAGGCCTGAAGCCTTTCTGTAACTATCATTCATTTATCAAAGTTCATAGAGCCATGTTGTTTAGGAAGTGGATGCCACTCCTTCTTCCAAATTATTTGCATATATGTAGTACATATACATACACGCACACACATATGTTGTTGCTATGTCTTGTTCAACTGAAACTGACTCATATTTGACTCACCAGCAGGTTTTCAGAAGCAGTAAATCACATGGGAGGGGACTGACCATCTCTCTCCCGCGGAGCAGTTGGTGGATTCGAACCACATATTTTGGGGTTGGCAGTGCAACTCACATTAGGGACATGGAAAACCAAATTGCATTTCTTAGCTTTCATTATCTGGCATCACGTAATAAACAAAGCTCGAATTTATTTTCATCAAGTTATTTCTTACTCCTGGTTTCGGGGGTCTGTGAAATGCTAAGTGGAGGGGACTGGGGAGTCGTTCACAGTCTTATTCTTATAGGGATTTTAAAAAACAGTCAATGGTCCATGCATCTGTTTGGATACTTCAAACACAAGTACTAAAACTTGCTCTTGCAAGTTCCAGAGACTCAAGCCATGGCCAGCGTTTTATCACTTGCCTCCTTCTTCCCATAAACAGCTAACACCCTTTGTCAAGCTCCGTGGGCGGCGGGGATTCACAGATCTCTGATTCACACAAGCGAGCCAGGGAACATGAAAAGATGTCGGCTGGGAGAAATATGCGAGGAAGAATGGGAGAGGTCAGCGCCTCCACCACGCAGGACAGCCTCCCACAGCTTTTCCTAATAAACAAGTTTCCAGGGCCTTTGAATTCTTCCGGAGAGGAGAGGAACGTTATAGCGTCCACTCCGAGAGGAGGAACATCACACACACTGACCACGTGGGCCAAGTCCTCAGAAAGGGGAACTAATGGCCCAGGCAGGAAACAAAATTGGAGGGTGGGGCGGGCTGGTATAGAACTGTAGTTATTGACAGTCATCATTGGGCACCTGCTGTTTACCCAGCCCAGTGGTCAGCCCATCTCACACAAAGGAGGCTCAGGGAAATCATCTGCTGTGTCTGCAGTCTTGGAGCCAGTGAGTGGGGACCTGGCATTCGAGCTGGGTGCGCCGGGTCCAAGGTGCCTGACTCCCCAGATTCCTGTAACTTGGGACAGTATGGGATCTTTCATGGAACTCTGGCCTGAGTCTCTGTACCTCTCCACGTAGACAGATGTTCGGTTTAACATTCCTAAAAAGCTTCTGATATCAAAGTCCACCAAAAAAAAAAAAAAAAGAGTTGAAGGTATCAGGGATTTTCTCAGAATTCCCTGCACTGAATATCTGAATTATATATATCTGGGGTAATCAGGATGGGTCAGAGGCAGTGCAATTGGCACAGGATAGAGCAGAGTTTAGGGCTGTTGTACATAGGGTCGCTATGAGTCGCAAACGACTCGATAGCATATAATAACAACAACAAGAAGTGAAATTTAAAATAACATGGACACTGAAAAGAGACTGAATTAAGGGTGAATCCAAAGGCTTAATTTAAGTGACTCAACAATGTCATCAGTGACTCTACATAACTGTCAACATGTAAAGTTGACTTATGATTACAGACGGCTGCCTCAGCTCCTGATATCACATTCCCATGAAACCTGACTCAAGTCAGGTTTATGTGTCTTACATTTATTACAATACATTTTACACTAGAAGCTTGACTTGTTCGTGTTTCCACATACTAATAACAACAACTTTCTCCTCCGCACCCCCACTTCCCAACCAGGCTCTGAGTCCATCTTTTCTACCATCAGTGGGTCTCCACCCTTGATAATCTGATAATTTGGTTTCTGATAACAAGGGGAAATATGAGGATGATTTAAGACCAGGAAACCAACAATGTTTGCTGCACGGTTCAAATGAGACGAGGCAAGGAGAGAGATTAGGTCAAGAAGTATCATATAGCAAAGGCTAAGAAAAGTCCAAAAAGGGGAAGGATTAGGACAAGAAGTGCCATATAGCAAAGGCTAAATTAGCAAAGGGGAGGAATTCCCATCCCTGAGCTGCAATTTATGCAGTTTAGGTTATGATGAAAATGGTGGTGGCGATGATGATGGTGGTTGCTGTGGTTGTTAAGTGCCATCAAGTCATAGTTGACTCATAGCGACCCTATGAATGAAAAACCTGAACACTTGTATAACTTTCATTGTCTCTCCAAGTCCATAGGGTTTCTGGAGGCAAGTTCTTTCAGAAGAGGATGCCACTACTGCTTCCAAGCTTGTTTTAATCGGGAAACTCCACCAAACACTGTCCACCATGGGTAACCATTATCACATTTGACACGTCAGTGTCACAGTGTTCAGCTTCACAGCAACCACCTCTGTACAGCAAATGGACAGACCAGGGCTATGCCACTTAGAAGAATGTTTGACCAAAACCAATTAAAACCAGGCCTGAGGGCCGCAGATTAAAGTCACCCAGTGGTGGAAATAATGATGGAGATGGTGGCAGTGATGTGGATGGCAGTGATGGTGGGAGGATGAAGCTACAAGTGGAGAACTTACTACATATCACACTCGATTCAACAATCCAATTCTTTTTCTTATGAAGAGACTGAGGCTCATTCCCATTTGCTGGTGAGTGATGGAGCTGTCAGATTGCACTGTCCTCGGTGTTGATTCAGACCGCTGGGGGCATTTCAAAGCAACTTCTGTGTAATAGAGTGCTTCTTCTCTCCTCCAACACCCATTCAACGCCTACTTATTGATCTTCTCTGTAGACTCACTACTCAAGAGTCAGAAGTGAGCAAAGTGGAAAAGGCATCTGTTTTCAGGGAGCTTATATTCTGACAGAGAGCAATGATAGTTAATAAACAACCAAAATTCCAGATAACAGTAAGGGGATAGTAGAAAATTAGAACATGTAAATGACATTAGAAGAACCTGGGGAGAGGGCTTTATATTTACTGGTGGTCTGGGAAGACTTCCTGGAGGAGATGACATTTGGGGTGGAGATCAGTGGTGGGATCGAGCAGTCATTTGAAGATTGTTGTTGTTGTTGCTGTTGTTGTTCTTATGTACCATCAAGTTGGAACTGACGCATACCTGACGCTCCAGTGGGGGTCAGTTTTCAGAGGCAGTGAGGCTGAGGAGCAAATGATTGAATTTTGTATGTTCAATGATTTATTCACGACTTTACACGTGGGCTTCACCTGATGAACAGCGCAGGAACCAGACTGACTGTATCTGCAGAAAGAATCATTGGAGAAGCTCAGTATCAGCAGTTAAACCCAGACCAGGTGCTGATTGTAGACCAGATCATCAATTGCTCTTGAGTAAGTGCAAGCTGACACTGAAGAAAACGAAAACAATCTAGGACCAGAATATGGTTTGATCAAAGGCAAAGGAGTTCGATTACTTTGTCCTGTAATATCTAATAAAAAAAATCTCTTGGGGGAGGAAAGGTGAACGATTGGTCAGCACCAATCCAGACCCTGGATTCCCAATCACCCATCACCTGCATCAACAGCTGCTTTTCTATCATGGCTTGAATACAGTTTTGCATTGTCAACACCTTCAGTGAAATTTGGACTCCCTCCATTGCCATTGGCTCTTGGTCATATGGTACTTCCTCAAATTTTTCAGAATCGAACAAATCTTCTTGGTACAGTGACTCTATATAGCCCTGACATCTTTTTGTGATGCTTCTTGGATCACTCAAGATGCGCCCATAGCCTCTCTCAGCCTTGCAACTTGAGGCTTGAATGTGGTTTTTTAAGTTCTTTCAGCCTGAGAAATGCTGAGTGAGTTCTTCCCTTTTTATTCTGTAACTCTAACTCCTTGCACATTTTGTACTATTTTGCTTTGTTTTCTTGGGCTGTCATTTGAAATCTTTTATTCAGCTTTTTTACTTCAGCATCTCTTCCTTTTGTTTTGGCTTGTTGAAGCCCTAATGTAGTTTTTATGACTTCTTATGACATCTATTTTGGGTTTCCCCCCATTATCCTCTGTCTTTGTAATGACCTTTTGCTTTCTTCATGGATAATATCCTTGAAGTTCTCCCACAGTTCTGCTTCAATCATGTGGTCTTTAATCATTGGTGTTCAAGGTCTTAAATTTGTTTCTAAGATGTAAACGCATCAATTCCAGCAACATTAGTAGTTCAGAATGTTCTGATTAATCCATCATTAATGGGGTCCAAAAATATTCTTATTACCACTAATATGGTCTCATCACAAAATATACTGCCAGTGAACCGTCTAATGTATTGAAAAGAAAATGTGAGGAAGAAGAAGGAGGAGGAGGAGAGGACGACTACAACTATGATAATTTATAATCTAGTCTTGAGGCATGTAACATACATGATTTGTCTTAAATCTATTGTACTGAAATTAAACATGCATGCTGGATATTTCCAAGTTGTGTCTTGGAAAACTATTAGTGTTTAATGAGTGAATACAAGTCTAATTTTCTATTGAGATGTTGGGTTTTTTTCTTTTATTAATTTTTTTGTGCATGTACCGTCAAATCAGATCTGACTGGTACAGGAGGAGATTACCCCTCCTTCTCCAGCAGAGCATCTGGTGGATTCAAACCGTTTGCCTCTGGGATTGCAGTGCAGCTTCTTGCCACTAGGCTACCAGAGCTCCCTCGAGATGTTGGATTTTTTTAAATAGAACTAGTTACAGTTTTTCATCAGCCGTTAAATGGCAAAAACAAAGATGTCATTCATCATTTTTTTTAAAAAGGAAGCTATTCTCTGACAGAACAAGGGACTCTGGAAGGCTTAAAATCAGGAAGGGTGTGTGTCAGGGATATAACCTTTCTTCATACTTATTCAGTCTGTATGCTGAGTGCATAATTCATGATGCTGGGCTCTACAAATAAGAATGTGAACCATCTAATGTATTGAAAAGAAAATGTGGAGAAGAAGGAGGAGGAGGAGAGGACGAAGACGACTATGATAAAGATTGAAGAAAAATTCATCAACAGTCTTTGTCATACAGATAAGGCATTGCCTTTGCAAATGGGACAGATTTGAAACGCTAGCTGCAGAAGATAGAGGATTCAGCCTTCAGTTTGAATTACATCTCAACCTTAAGGAAAGAGAAGTCTTTATTTCTGGGTCGATAGGAAATACAATGATAGATGAAGAAAGGATTGAAATTTCAATTATTCCATCTTGCTAGGATCAACAATCAACACCCTTGGTATCAACAGTAAGTTGATGGACAGACATACTGCATTGGAGAAATCCACTGTCAGGGACCTCTCCACTTTTCATGTGATGATAACCATTTGAAGACTAAGATACACCTGATCAATTACTTTTTTTTTTTACAATTACTTTTTATGCTTCTGAGAGCTGGACAATGAATAAGAATGACAGAAGAAGAATTGATGCCTTTGAGCTGTGATGTTAGAGAAGATCATTGAGTGTCCACTGGAGTGTCAAAAGAAGGAACAGGTATGTTTTGGGAAATGTGCAGCCAGAGGGTCTTAGAGGCAAAGATAGTCAAACTTCATCTCTCAGACTTTGGACATGCTGCTAGGAGAGGCTGTACCTTGGAAAGGGACATCGTGCTTGGAAAGGTGGAGGGTCAGTGAAAAACAGGTAGATCCAACAAGATGGATTGACATAGTGATGGCAGCAATGAGCCCAAGTGTATCAAAGACAATGAAAATGGTACAGGATAGGACAGAGTTCAAGTTTATTGTTCATAGGGTTGCTGTAAGTTGTACTTGACTTGATGGCACCTAACAATAACAAGCTCAGGAGGACATTGCTCAGCTTTCTTGCACAGAACAACCGGTGGGTTTGAACTGTAGACCTTTGGGTTTGCAGCACAGCTCCTTACCTGCCAGAGAGAATTCCAAGCAAAGTGCTCAGGCTCTGGAGCGGTGGGCAGTGTTTGAAGAACATATTGGACTGTCACCCGATGGAGCGTTGGCTGGAGTAAATTAGTGGGGAGTCTAGCTTTCCTTCTCTGTAAGGTATGATGTATGTTCACAGGGCAGAACATGACCTGACCGGGGCTTTGGGGTGTGTCCCCCTGTGCACAGGATTCTCCCTTTTCTGTGGCATCTATGTTCCTGTTCATGAGCCTCTGTCCAGTCTCTTTATGAGGACAGCAAGCCCCTAAAGGTGGTAACTAAAGTTCCCTCTTTTGCACCACCTGACTCTGTCAACAGGCAGCTAGCAAAGGATGGCAAACATCTTATGTCAATATCGAAAGCTCCCATCTTTCCCTGAGGGAGCTGAGAGGCAATGGTCCCTGGTGGAAACAACCATATGAAGACAGCTCTCTTGCTCAGGTCCTGGGCTCAGCCACACACTCAGGAAGGCAGACTCTGCAGAGAACATCTTTGTTCCTTTAGAGATGTTTCCCCAGCAGTGTGGTGAGTTGCTCCCGGCCGCCTGTCACACAGGCTCGGAGCAGCCCTGGGCCTCATTAGGAGAAGCCTGTCAGATGGTTTCAGCGTCCAGAGGACCACTCTTGCAATGAAGTCTGATAGGTAGCAGACGTGCACATTAGGGGTGACTTGGCGAGGGGCTACCCCTTGCTCCCCCCACCTCCCCGGCCTCCCTGCCCTCTCTAGGTGCTGTGCGGAATTCAGCTCTGCAGCACACAAAACGTGAGGCCGTCCCCATAATCAGAGCTGACTTGTGGGAAAATTAAACCCAGGACGCATCAGCCACACTGCAGGCTCCTTCCCTGCCTTCCCGGAGGCCCAGTCTGGCTCAGAGCACCTTTGGGGAAAGACTGACCCTGGTGTCAGCCGCAGGGCTGTGACCTAGACGTGGCCGGGGCATCAAGCCGATATGTTCACATTAACTGGAGCAGGGGGACCAGTAACACCAGCGGAGGGAGAGGGTGAAATGATAGTGTTTTGAATGTTCTGTATATTCTCTGGCCCTTATGACTGTGTTTCATTTGTTTTTCAGAAAATGAGAGATCAAAATCAAGTTAAGTTTGCCCGGTCCTCTATAAATTGCAAATCCTTCTGGAGCCCCTAGAGAAGATGGGGGTACTACGCAAGCCTGCTGAGGATGGAGCCCCCAAGGTGGCTCAATTCAGTGGCTGTCAGGGCACCAGGAATGTCAGGAAATTATCCGTGTGCTGAGCCCTGAAAAGGTGGTCAAGAAATAGACCACGAGTCAAAGTCACTGGTATGCATTTGACCCAAGAGTCGAGCAGAAGTCTTGCTGTGTCAACCGTAACTGAACTTGCACACCGGACAATAGCGATGACAGAGGATGCGGCATCTTCTCCATCCCCCAGGATTTGTCCAGATGCCTTTGAAGGCTGCGTGGAGTCTCTTTCCACTTACACAGACCCCGTCTCAGGAGGATCTAAAGCATATGTCTGGCCAAGGCTGTCAAAATGCATCACAGAGATGGCCCCGAATCAGCCACTGAGCACCCCTGTCTTGATCAAAGCAGAGGACTGAGGCAGCCACCACCCAGGGACTCTGGGGCTGAGCTCAGCGAGGGCCAGTGGAGACTCAAGGGTGCCCACCCGCTAGCCGCAGGCCAACCACCTGTCCACAAGCTGCTGACCAGGGGGGCACACGAAGAAGTCTGGGTTCAAGACGCCCTGTGGGGTCCACAGCTCCTCCTGGTCACTGCTGGACCACACCAGGGTGAGGGCATCAGCCTTGGCCCCCTGACTGAAGAGCTGGATGGGATGGGGCTGGGACACGGGGCAGAGTCCCCTCAGGGCGTGTGTGGAGAGCTGATGGGTGCACATTCAAGAGGCAGGAGAAGGGGTGAAGTCAACTCTGGAAATCCCCAAATCTGAAATTTATTTAACTATGACAACTATCTTGTTCAAAGAACGGGCCGTACGTAACTCTGGCACCGGGTCAGCGCTTTCGTGCCTGGTCCTGGTCAAGCTTCCCAATGATCCATTTTAACAAGCAAACCCACAAAGGCTGGAGAGACTGAGTTATTGCAGACCAGCTGAGCTGGGCTCTACAGGTTACAAGGCTGACCTTTTGGAAGCGCTCTGCCAGATTTATTTACGAAGGCACCTCTGGGTGACTTTGAACTACTGATGTTTTGGCTGGTAGTTGAGCATTTAATCACTTGGGCTCCCTAGGGATTCTGAAAGATGACATATTCCTGCCCAGAGTCACTCAGGCAGTTTATGACAGAGTTGAGATTTGAACTCACAGTTGAGCCAAACTGTTGTTCTTACTTGGTGTTGAGTGCTGTCAAGTTAACTATAACTCGTAAACACCCTACGGACAATAGATTGGAGCCCTACCCTGTCCTGTGTCAGCTTTATCACCCTCAACACGCTTGAGCTCACTGCTACAGTCACTGTGTCAATCCATCTCATTGGGGGTCTTCCCTTCCGTTGCTGACCCTCCACCCTTCCATGTATGACGTCCTTCTAACAACATGCCCTAAGCATGTGAGACGCATTTTCATCACCCTTGCCTCCAAGGAGCACCCTGGTTGCACCTTTTCCAGGGCATCCTTGTTTGTTCTTTGAGCAGTCCATGGGCTATTCAGTGCTCTTCTGAACACCACAGATCAAAGGTATTAACTCTTCTTTTTCATCCCTATTCTCTGTCCAACTTTCAGATGCATAACAAGTAATCGAGAACATCCTGGTTTGAATCTGGTGCACTGTAGTCTTCAGGGGCTATTTTTTGGGAAAGGAACATCATGTTGAGAAAGGTCAGTGAAAGGGAGAAAGATCCTCAATGATATGTACTTACACAGTGGCGACAATGGGCTCAAACTTATCAGAGATGGTGGGGACGGCACAGGATAGGACAGGCTTCTGGTCCCTTGTTCATAGGGTTGCTATGAGTCACAATCAACCCGATGGCACATAACCGTAATAACAATAACATCTAGATGCACTCCTGCTCAGCCCACCGGGTAGGGGTGTCCCATCACAAGGAGGGGAGGTAGTGGGCAGTGAGCCTGGAAGCTTGGATCCGGGACTCCTTAGTGGGAGGCAGGCTCCAGGAGATGTCACAGTGGATAGGAGGAAACATGGACTCAACAGTGCACTTGGGGAGGTGGGAAGGGGAAACAGGCAGAGCCCCCTCCTGCTGCGCCCCACTCTCCATCCCAATAGCTCCTTCCGACACCCTTGCAGTATGGGCAGTGACCTCTTTCTCTGGGAATAGGTGAGTAAAAGGGCCACCCAGAGGTGAAGCAAATGCTGACAAGTTGCTGGTCACCATGCAGAGAGGCCAGTTAAGAAGACAACTGCCCGTAACTGTGACAGCTGTTCCACCTGGAACCATGTTGGCCCTGTCTGGGGGACTTTGGCTGAAGGGGGAGAGTGGCATTGCTGTGTGGCTCCCTGGACCCTGCTTTGCTGGCCTCTGTGGCCAATGCCTCTGACTCAGATAGCCATGTTGCACTGAGTGAGACATTATTACAACGTCCAGGGGCACAGGACCTAGTGTGTACCCCACGTCTGCAGGCCCATCCTGAACCCCAGCTTCCTTCACTAGGAGCCTTGGCTATACCTTAGGACTCACAGTGAACTCCTGCACCCACTTGGACCTGCCCAGACCTCTGTCCCTGCCCACTTCACAGCCTGGTACTGGAGTCAATATACCATCCAGGAGAACATCCCAAGACTGTTCCCTCAGCCTCCACCAGAGCACTGACAACTCCGGAATCAAAATCTCAAGTCTCTCAAGGAGACATGCAACTCAGACAAGTAAGTTTGTCTATTGAGCTGGAAGAAGCAGGTCTGAACACAGCCTTCTCTCATCTTCCCTATGATTGATGCTCATGGACTCCAACAAAGCTGCGGCTTTGCCAGCGACCCCCTGTTAGACTGTGCCAGGAGGGCCCTGGAAGAGTCGGGCCATGTCTGCCATGATGCCTCCAGCCTTGCCTCTCCTGCCAGTGCCCCTCCCTTGCTCCCACAATCCTCTGACATCCAGGAAGCAGCGGTCCATTCCTGAACCAGCCCCGTGTGTCCCTTCAGTGATAGTAGCCGCCACCTGGGATAACTGGGACCCAACATCACAGAGCCCTCCTCCAAGTATCTAAATTGCTATAATCTTCCACTCCTACCTCTATTCCCCTCATCACAGAGGTCAGCGATATTGATCAGCTTTTCACGTGTTTATGTGCCATTCACATAATTGATTTGATGTGTGTGTTCAAAAATGACATCTTTTTTTAAATTTTATTACTTTTTGTGTGTGTACTGTCAAATCAGATCTGACTGGTACAGGAGGAAATTGCCCCTCTTTCTCCAGCAGAGCATCTGGAGGATTCGAACCAGGTACCTCTGGGATTGCAGTGCAGCTTCTTGCCACTAGGCCACCAGAGCTCCCCTCAAATCACTCCTTGTTGTTGTTGTGTGCCATCAAGCAGATTTTCAGAGGCAGGAATCACATGGGAGGAGATTGCCCATCCTTCTCCCACAGAGCAGCTGGGGAATTTGAACCACATGCCTTCAGGATTGCAACACAGATTCTTACCACTAGACCACCAGATGCTTACATGCATTTTTTTTTTAAAAAATTAATTACTTTCTCATTACTTGTTGCGTGACACTGAGTCAGAACTGACCCACAGCTAACACTCCTGCAGGTTTTTAGAGGAAGTTAATTGCACAGGAGGAGATTGCCCATCCTTCTCCCGCAGAGCAACTGGCGGTCTGCCTTGAACCACTTGCCTTCAGGGGGGCAGCATAGCTTCTTGCCAGTCGGCCACCAGAAGGCCTTATTACTAAGTTGTGTCTTTTCAACTACTTTCTTTGCATCTGAAAATTGGACAGTGAATAAGGATGACTGAAGAAAAAATAATGCCTTTGATCAGTGATGCTGGCGATGAGTACTGAATATCCCAGGGACTGCCAAAAGAATGAACAAGTCTGTCTTGGAGGAAGTGGGACCAGCGTGCTCCTTAGAGCCAAGGAGGGTGAAACTTTGTCTAATATACTTGGACCATGTTGCCAAGGGTGGCCAGCCCTTGGAGAGGAACATCATACTGGGAAATGTGGAAGGTCAGAGAAAGAGAAAGAGCTTCAGCAAGATGGGTTGGCATGGTGACTGTAACAGGGGCCTAGCCAGAGCCTCTCAGATGGTGAGGATGGTCCAGGAGGATCAAGCAAGGTTCAAGGTTGCTGTGAGTCATAGGTGACTTAATGACACTTAACAGTGATAGCAAGAGTTCTGCGGGGGATGGGGCCATCAAGTGGTAAGAGTCTCATCTTTGCTAGGGGCAAGGAGGAGACCCAGATTCAATTCCCAGCCAATGCTGTCTATTATTATGAACAGATTTCAGCCACGTCCTCCTAGTAAGATGCACTCGGTAGGAAAGCCTGGAGGCCAACTTCTGAAAAACAGCCCAACGAAAACCTGTCGGGTCACAGCGGGATCAGCTTGCAACACATCATGGGAATGAAGCAGGACTGTGAACAGGTAAATTCTACGTGTGTTCCCTGGCCACGAGTTGGGGGCTGCAACAATGGCGGCTAACTAACCAACAGAGTCCTGTATTTATTCCTGCTGTTATGACTTCTAGGATACCACAATGCTGCCTTCGTGCTTCTCAGTTCTGACATTTCTCATCAATAATTCCTTTTAGGAAATTTGAATTTCAGCTTGCTCAGTTCCACGGCCAACACTCTTGGCATCAGTAGTCAGGAAATCAAAAGGCGAATTGCACAGGGACCTCTCCAGAGTGCTGAAGAGCAACAATGTCAGTCTAGAGACTAAGGTTTACCGGATCCAAGTCATGGTCTGTGTACCGGATCCAAGTCATGGTCTTTGCAATTACTCAATATAGATTCCCCGGCATAGTGACAGCCGGGCCACAGCTGAGACCAGAGTCCAGACAGGACTGAGCATTCTCTGCAAACAGAGGATTCCACCTAGCCTCCCACCCGAGGGGATGCCGTGTCTGAACTTTGGTCTTAGTTTAAAGATTAAGCTTACCCATTGTTATGCTGGCAACACTTAAGTTTAAGGAAAATATAGATAGTCTCAGGAGTTTGAACTTTTTTAGGATGATTGGCTGAAACTAAAGAAAAACCATAGGGAGACTAAGAAAGGGGCCTTTTCACAGTGCCATACTGTGAGAGGACCTCTGCCTCACCTTCCCTCTTTTTCTGGACTCATTTCCTCGTGTCCCTGATTTCTTTCTGCGTCTGGTTTGCAACAACTTACTGTGCATCAGAGAGCTGGACAATGATGAAGGATGGTAGATGCCTTTGAGTTTCATGCTGGAGAAGAGTACTGAGCACACCATAGACCACCAAGAGAACAAACAGGGCTGTCATGGAGAGGGTGAAGCCAAGCTGCTTCATGGAGGCAAAGATTTTGAAGCTCCGTCTCACGTACTTTAGGTATGTGGCCAGGAGAGACCAGTCTTTGGAGAAGGACATCATGCTTTGAAGTGTGGAAGGACAGCTTGGAAGAGGAAGACTCGGGATGAGATAGACTAACATAGTAACTAGGGTAATAGGAATAGGTGTGTCGAAGTCAGTGAGATTGGCCCAGGATAGGGCAGAGCTACTGTACGTAGGATTACTATGAGTCACCAGCAATTCAACAGCATATAAAAACAACAGCAATAAAAAAATCTGTTCCCACAAGAAGCCAGTTTCACAAGGATGCACAGCTAACCCCCCACCCCAGCGCCTCTAGAGAACACTTGTAGTTGTTGACGTTGTTGTTTTTTACAGGTGAGTTGTAACCACCCAGAGCTGACTCTCAGGTGTGTTTTCTGAGGCAGCACAAGAAGCGATAGCCCAGCCTTCTCCTGTGAAGCAGCTGATGGATTCAAACCACGTGCCTCTGGGATTGCAGTGCAGTTTCCTCACACTAGGCCACCAGAACTCCCTAACCCTTAGATCTTGTTAATAAGAAAATATGATCTTGAGGGAAAAAAAAATCTAAAGAACTAATAGACCATGCAGACCTTAGCCTCCATGACTTTAAGACAACAAGCATTAGGTGGTGTCCAGCTACCAGGACTGACTGTTCTGGCAGGAGCTGTATTAGAAGGTCCCAATTAGGATAGGAGAAAAATGAAGAAGAACACTCAGAATCATAGAAGACCCGCTGGAATGTCTGTCCTCAGTAGGCTTTTCTCAGTCAGATGGAGATTTGTGGAACTCTTTAGACAATGGCTTTTATCACTCTTCAGATTGGGAACTGAACTTCTCCTATGGCTGGTTTTAAACTAAACTATTTAAACTGTGTGCTCAAACTGTTTGCCTTTGTATTTTTATCAGACTGCTTTCTTATTCAAGTGTTGAGGACTCTCCTTCATAGGGTCACTATGAGTCACCTATGACTCCAGAGGGCACTTAGCAACAACAACAGCTTTCTTATTACCACATTTAAAGGATTCTCTACATCACACAGGGAGAACTGTTGCCCTCTGTTTATGACCCCCGGATTCATCTGGGTTCAACAGCACTGGGGAGGCACACCCCCTTAGGACAATCAAATAATCAAAGGAGTTTGTTTTCCTAAAGAACAGAGTCCAGAAGGCAGAAAAAGTTGGGAAGAAGGGTTGGGAATGGGGAACCCAGGCAAGAACTGGAATGAGCCATGTAGCTTTGTGGAGACAGCAACCAACACCTTGAAACACATTGTGTCTGAATTATTGAATGAGAAACTGATTTGCTTTGTCAACTTTCACCCTCAAATGAGCCTAAATTGTTGAACGGAAAGTTGATCTGCTCTGTAGCCCTGCACCCAATTCACTTTACAAATAAAAGTAAAGAGGAGCGAATTGGGGGGGAGGGGGGAGGGATGGGCGGGGAGAGAAGTGCAGCAATGAATGAATGGAAATCCAAAATTTCTGTAAATGCTCATTGAAATTATTTTTTTTAAAAAAAGAGGGGGGAAATAAAACTAAAAAGAAAAAGATGACTTGACTGGCATGATACGTAACCGTGCCTCCGAATCCTTCTTGGAAATGACCCCACTTCAAATCGCTTCACTTGGAAGTGACTTTACTTCAGGGGTCATGAGGATTCGAGGAGGAGGCACAGTGATGAAACTGGTCAGGATGAGACAAGGCTGGGTAGTACCACAGGGTCTGAATGGTAAGGCCCTCCGTCAGATGCAGCCCCTGATATCTGTTTTAAGCTGAGAGAAAACAAGATGCTCTCTTTAGCCCCTCTGGTCTGAACTTGAGGCACTTTTGTAGTCAGATCTCCTGCATAAACAGATGGGATCAAAGAAATGCGTGTCCTTTTGTCTTGCGGATGTTAAGAGCAGTTAAGGGGGATCAGCCCTTCTTACACAGTCTACTAATGACATTATTTTCCTTTTTTTTTTTGTATTGGTTTGCTTACAAAGTTGGTATACATTGTGTTTCACGCTATTCTTCATTCACATGTGTATCATACAATCATTCTCATGTATTTTGTTTTATAAAATTAATCACCACTGGACCTTGCCCATCATTACCCTGTCTTTTCACCCTGGTCTTTCCCATTTCCTTCCCCTCCCAGCAAACTATGTAATCCTGTGACTTCACCCCTACCCATCCTTAGCTCTCCCCTGCTTGAGTTCTCATAAATGTTTTACTAGTTATCCTTCCATTATTTATAGTAATGGTCTTACATAGTAATTGTAGTAATTGTCCTTACAAGACTGAGTTAGTTCACATGGCTTGATGCTCTCCAGTCTCTCCCAAGTTAGGGAGTATTTCTCGAAATCGTTGCCCCTGAGTGCTGCCTAGTATTCCGTTGTGTGAATGTACCCCAATTTCTCAATCCATTCGGTTGTGGTTGGACATTTGGGCTGTTTGCAGGACCCAAAGGAGAAATTAAAGTTTACTCTTTTAAATGCACAATTAAGAAGTTAACATTTCTTCATGTGTTTGTTAGCCATCTGAATGTCTTCTTTGTGTTCATATGCTGTGCCCATTTTTCACTTGGGTTGTTTATCTTGTTGTGGTGCTTGAGTATTTTATAAATTCTAGATAAAATCCCTTATCTGACATGCCATTAGCAAACACTTTTTCCCAGTCTGTGGCTTCCCTTTTTATTGTATTGAAGAAGTTTTTAGATACGTTTAGGGATTTCATTCTTAGAAGGTCCCACTCATCTATTTTATCCTCTCCTGGCTGTAGATTTTTCAGGATGCTTGAAAGACTATTGGCGTTGTGGATTAGGATGTCTAGAGTTCTTCTTCCAAGCTTTTCTTTAATGAAGTTCATAGTTTAAAAACAAAAAATAAATTAAAATAAAAAAGGAAGCCATGGGCCAAGACAAAACACCCATGAGGGAGACAGAGGCAGAGAAAGATGGACAGTCTCCTCCCTCGTGATTCACAGCCTTCAGGTCACTATGTGTGGGAACTGACTGTGAGGCAATGAGTGAGTTAATGAGGTATAATAAAGCTAAAAATAGTGATAATAGCAAGTACAGGTGAAGATTTGAAACAAGTGGAACTCTTACACAAAATCCTAGTAGTTTCTGGCATCCTTAGTCCGATTTTCAGATGCATAACAACTAGTTGAAAAGACCATGGCTTGACAAGACACAGCCACTGTGGAAAGCAAGTTGGCAGTGTCTTGTCAAGTCATGGTCTTTTCAACTACTTGTTATGCATCTGAAAATCAGACTAAGGATGCCAGAGGAAGAATCAATGCCTTTGAGCTGTGGTGTTGGAGAAGAGTGCTGAACAGCGCATGGGCTGAAGAAAGAACAAACAGACATGTCTGGGAGAAAGTGCAATCAAGGTACTCCTTGGAAGCAGCGATGGGGAAACTCCATCTCACATACTTTGGACGCGTTGTCAGGAGAGGTGGTTCCTTGGAAAAGGACATCATGCTTGAAGGAGAAGAGATCCTCAACGAGATGGACTGATACGGTGAGTGTAACAGCGGGCTCAATATATCAGAGATCCTCAGGATGACATGGAAAGTCTCAGGTCGGTTCGTAGTGTTGCTATGAGTCAGAGTGAGCTTGATGACACCTAACAACAACCATATACATCACTGTAAAAAACCCAACACTTCCATTGTGACACAGCAATTTTACCTCAAAGAAAGTAAGGCCCAAGAACATGCAAAATTTTACAGGGAAATGTTCACAGCAGTTTATTCATAATAACAAAAACTTGGAAAAACACCCAATTGAAAAATATAACTCAGCAATTTAAAAAAGCAAATAATCAAATAAAAACTGAAATGATGACATAGTATTTCATCATATCTTTGATAATATTTAATAAAGAAATAATTTTGGTGATGAAATAATGCAATAGTATTCTTGATAATAT
>NW_006400031.1:2964971-2969062 GCF_000299155.1 Elephantulus edwardii | reverse complement strand
CCTTGGAAAGGGACATCATGTTTGGCAGAGTGGAGGGGAAGCGAAGGAGAGGAAGACCTTTGGTGAGATGGATCGATTCTGTGACTGGAGCAGTGGGAATAAGTGCGTTTGAGATGGCTAGGTTGGCACAGGATAGAACAGCATTTAGAGCTCTTGTACATAGGGTCGCTCTGAGTCGCAAGTGACTCTATGGCACATAACAACAACAACAAGAAGAGAAACAGGGCAGGTTTGTTTTCTGAGTGAAGCTCATGTTCAGTGCACACAGAACTCGTCTGTTTTGCTGGTGGGGTTTTGGAACCAGCTGCAGAATGAGTGAGCATGTCTAGAGAGGACTGCGAAGGGGTTGGCATGTAAGCAGAGAGGGCAGAAGCTGGCAGGCCAGAGGCCTCAGCTCCCAGGATCAATGGCAACAGGTAAGAGATAGTCCTCACCTTCTGTTAGGTGCATGGGGGGTATTCTGATTGACAGCCATTGGTCCAGCCTGGCACAGCAGAGGGGAGGGGAGCAGGGTGATGGTATCAACGGGCAGACACCCTTCCCAATGGCCATTGAGTGTCTGCACCTCATTTAACTCCTTACTGAATCATTTCATTTGTCTCTCAGAAGAACATTCCAAAGGGCCTTCCAAGGGATGACAATTGGTGTAATTCATCTGGAGACACAGAAAGCAGTCAGAACAGGAGGAGGATAAGGAGCATGGCTCATTGACGCCATAAACAACTGCTTCCTTTGCCACAAGACAACCGGATTGTACCTGTCTACCGTGAGTCAACATTTGATCAAATATTCTATAAGGGAGTCCTGATCAAAGAGCCAAAAATACAGAATGGACTTCAAATTCGTATAGCATCTAGACTTTATGGATCCGTGGTGGCTGGATGACCCAGAAATTATTTCCCTAAGATAGTCTTTGGAAGCAGGAGTGGCATCCACTTCCTAAACAACATGCCTCTGGAAACTATGAACTTTGAGAAACAATGATAATTACAGAAAGACTTTAGGCCTTTTGCTCATAGGATTGCTATTAGTCGTGCTTGACTCAATGGCAATCAACAACAACAAGAAGATATTCTTTAAACCTCAAACAACAACAACAAAAAATCCCAATCCTAGAGATACAGGGTTCAAATCCACTAGATGCTCTGCTGGGGAAGGAGGGGCAGTCTACTCCTGTACCAGTCAGACCCAATTTGACGGTACACACACACAAAATAAAAATAAAAATAAAAAATGCCCGACAACTTAAAACCACACAATAGTTTAGCTTAACTAATAAAGAATGCTTGTTGGAAGCATTGTGCTCTTTTAAGATCTCCCTCTATGAGATTAAATTCCTATTAAGGAAGCGTAAGGGGTAGTGGATTTATGTTAGCAGGGGAGGAACAGGTCAGAAAAGAAGGAATGTAATCAATGTCAGTGAACTGCACATGGTTGAATTGTGTGTTCTACTGTGCACATTCTCAACAACAAATGTTTGGGGTTTTTTTTTTAAAAGCTCATTAAGATAGGGCCAATGTCATCTCCATTGTAAAGAAGAGGCCTTTGAAGTGCAGAGACAAGCAGCAGCCTGTCCCAGGTGCTCGGATTCTTTTAGGACACAACAACCAGTTAGAACAGCTGAGTGGTCCATGAACTTCCCAGTGCACTATCAGTACCGCAGTTCCACACTACTGATGGTCAGGAAGGGTGTCAGAGCAGAGAATGGCTTCTACCGTCTCCAAGAAACCAGCTGAGATCCTGGGGGCCCTAGAAGTGTGCAGGGGGCTGGAGGCCTGAGAGCCACAGGGAACAGGGGCTGTGAGAACAAGAACAAAGGGAAACTTCACTGGGAGTCTCTCATTTTTAATTATTCACTGGTAGGAACACAAGCAGGGTGGGGAAGAGGTTAAAGACTCTTTTGTTTGTACCGGTGACCATCTACCACGTTTCCAGAACACCTCCCCACATTTTGAAAGCATTTACAGTTTTTTAAAGCCTTCTCACTAGGCAAACTCTTGGATAGTCTTCTGAAGGAGATAAAATGCCTCTTGGATTGTCTTCTGAAGGAGATAAAATCCAGGATAAATGCCAGATAAAATACAGGATACCCAGTTAAAGTTGAAGTTCATATAAATATCAGGTAGTATAAATATATCCCAGATATTGCATCATGGCATATACCTATGCCTTAAAATATTAGTTGTTGATCTGAAATTTCAGTTTAGTTGGGGCAGCCTGTAATTTTATTTACCAAGTCTGGCAGGCATCCCAACAAGGGGGAGGGTGGTGCTGTTATCAAACCATTATACCCACGAAGGGACAGAGCCAAGCGGAATATGAGGGGCTAGGCTAGGCAAGGATCCTCAGATCCTCAGCTAGTGTGGGGCATGGGTGACACTGGCAGCAGGCACCCCCAAGCTCCAGTCGGGCTCCCCTCCATGCCACCCCAGCAGCCACCTTGGTGAACAGAGTTGCAACCTGACATCCAAGGCATGTATCAAACCATAATAGAGCCTCTTTCCTTTCTTCTAGTAACAGGGGGACCCTCACTTCAAAGGTCTGCCCCTGGAGAATACCAGCCACAGCCCTTCAGGTTAGTTTTCGGTTTCATTTCTTAGCCCTTTTTCGTTTTAGGGGCTGAATTTTACTTGTGGATATTAAGTTGGTCTTGTCTGTCTTCTCCTTGTGGAGATCCTGCAGTATTCTGTAAACTTTTGTTAAGAGACCTTTGTCTGATATGATATTGCCAAATATTTTTTTTCCAAGTCGGTAGATTTTTCTTTTCACCCTGTTGGGAAGGTTTTTATGCACCCAAGGATTTACCTCCTTTATAAAACGGGCAAAAGACGTGAAAGACTTTTCACAGAGGAAGACATTTGGATGGCCAGCAGACACATGAAGAAATGTTCAAAATCATTGGTGATAAGAGAGAAGCAAATCAAAACCACAATGAGGGGTTCTCACCCCAGCTGAATATAGATACTCCTTGTGACCCAGCTACACCACTCCTAGAAAGAAACTCCAAGGATATTAGAACTGAGACACAAATGGAGATTTGTATGCCATTGTTCATAGCAGCGTTGTTTACCATCGCAAGAACATGGAAACAGCACAAATGTCCAACCACAACTGAATAGGTTGAGAAATTGTGGTACATTCACACAATGGAATACTGAGCAGCACTCAGGAACAACAATTTTGAAAACTACTACATAACTTGGGAGAGACTGGAAAGCATTTTGCTGAGTGAACTAACCCAGTCTTATAAGGACAAATACTGCATAAGATCATTCATTATTATAAATGTAGAAGGATCGCTAATAAAACGTATATAGGGATCCAAGGTGGGAAGGGATGGGAGCAGACGGGTGAAGATGAGCAGTGATAAATCACAGGGTAGCACAATCTGGTGTCTGGAAGGAGTGGGTAAAAGAAATGGGAAAGATCTGGCAAAGACCTGAAAAGACAGGGTAATGATGGGCATAGTCCAACAGGAATAAATTTCATAAAACATGGTGTATGGGAAGGATTGTATGAAACACGTCAATGAAGGAAAGTGTTGGGGGCGGAAAATACAAAAAAATGATAATAAAAAAGTCTATTCTAAAATGATGAAAAAGATAATATTGTCCTCCTCTCTCCCTGCACTGGGAGAATGGACGCTATTTTTATTAAATAGTGCTCAGCCCTTTTCGAGACATTTTTACATCTCTCCATGAGTCCTCATGGAAACCCTGTGGAAATGCATTTGAGCACTGTCACTCTCAGGTGGCAGAAGGGAGAATGTTGAGATGCCTAGGGGACAGAGAAGGGGACTGGAACCCTGGCCTCTCTGCCGGTCAAGAGCTCTGTCAGGTTACCATCAAAATAAAAACCAACCAGGTTCACAGCCATGGAGCGCATTTTCCTAGGGGGAAAAAAATAAACAACTATAAAACTTTAAAATTGTGATTCTAGTGAAAGCTTACAAAGCATATTTCTTTCTTCATTCATTCATTCATTCATGCATGCATGCACATTTTATTCTATTACATCAATTAGAAAATGTGCAATGTCTGGTCATCCATTCATTCCATACTGTCTTTCTCCTTTACCCATGTGAATAAGTG
>NW_006400031.1:2956249-2963481 GCF_000299155.1 Elephantulus edwardii | reverse complement strand
AGGCTTTTGACTGTGTGGATCATAACAAGCTGTGGCTGACTCTGTGAAGAATGGGAATCCCAAAACATTTGATTGTGCTAATGCAAAACCTATACTTACTTGGACCAAGAGGCAGTCGTCAGAACAGAGCAAGGAGACACTGCATGGTTCAAAATTCAAGAACTTGCTGTGGTAGTATTGTTAAGTAATGTCGAGTTGGAACTGACCCATAGCTGACCCTCTGGCAGGTTTTCAGAGGCAGTTAATCACACGGGAGGAGATTGCTCATCCTTCTTCCATGGAGCAGCTGGTGGATTCGAACTGTGTGCCTTCAGGATTGCAGCTCAGCTTCTTGCCACTAGGCCAGGAGTGCTTATTATCTATTATTTAGCTTTCTACCTCCTTCCCTTTTCCTCCCTGGTAGCCATACTAGATTGATCCTATCTGTATGTGAACTTTAGCTTTGTATAATAATAGCTTATATAGTATTTCATCCTCTGCATTGGAGAGAGTGAAATCAAGCTATTCCTTGGAGGCAAGGATTTTGAAGCTCCATCTCACATACTTTGGGCACGTGGCCAGGAGGGGCCAATCTTTGGAAAAGGACATCATGCTTGAAAGGGTGGAAGGACAGCGCAGGAGAGAAAGACCCTAAATGAAAGGATTGACATGATAACTGGGAGAATGAGAGCAAGTGTGTCAGAGTCAATGAGACTGGCTCAGGACAGTGAAGGCTTCAGAGCTATTGCACATAGGATGGCTATGAGTTGCAAGCAACTCACTAGTATGTAACAAACAACAATCACGGATTTATTTCACTCAGTATAGTGACAAGACTCATCCGTGCTATACAGTATTTCAGAAATGCGTCATTTTTCAGTGTTGCATAGTACTCCATTACATGATTATACCACAGTTTATCTGTCCATTTGTTTATTAGTGGGCACTTGGGTTGTGTCCGTCTCATTGCTATTGTGAATAGTGCTGCAATAAACATGGGTGTGTATACGTCTGTTTGTGTCACTGTTCTTATTACTTTGGGACATGCAGTTGAATTTGACTCATAGTCACAGAGAGAATTAACCACCTCATAGAGTTCCCAAAGCTGTAAATCTTTATTAAAGGAGACCCCCACCATCCTTCCCATGTGGAACAACTGGGGATTTCAATGGTTGACTTTTTATTAGCTGCAAAATGCTTAACTACAGTGTCTCCAGAGTTCCTAAGCCACCACATGGAAGGAAAAAATCATGTCACATATACAGTTGTGTCTAGCTGTTAGGATGTAAGTCTTGAAATACAGAGACTTGACAAACCAAGCCACTCATTGTCCACGTTTCTCTGGCTTTCCCATGAAGGAAGGGGCAATAATAAAATGGGGCTGGAAGTTTTGTCTGATGAGAAATGGAAAAAATAAACATGAAACCGATTACAATCAAGTAATCCATGTGTTACAGAATAGAATCTTCTTGACTGTAATCCTCACCAGCAGGTCACAAGACATAATGTGGGGATGCTGTCAGGTGCTGGGTAAACTTGAACCACTTTTCTTTAGGTTAACAGTCAAGTGCAAGCCATTTACATGACTGAGCCTGGCCCTGGCATGTGTCTTCAGGTGAGCCATCACCTCCCAAAGGCCTGCCCTTCTCCCCAGTGCAAGCCTTCTGTTGCTGCAGACCAGAGTTTGGCAATAAGGGGTGTTCCATCTGAAACCAGCAACAATCATAGGAGCCATGAATATGAGACCCCCAGCCACAAGCAAAGGACAGCCACGCTCAGACAAAGGACACCACTCCAGATGCCTCTCACCTTCCCTCTCACATAACTCCAGAAGAGCTTCTGGTTTACCAAGCGCTGAAGCGCTGGTGAGCAGAAGAGTCAGTCAATGGTCTCCTGACCCTACCACGTTTGCCTCTAGGAAGCACTATGGTAGCACTTTGGACATGATGTCAGGAGGGACCAGTCCTTGGAAGAAGACATTGTGCTGGGAATGATTCCGAGAAGAAGAGGGCGACACTGAACACGATGGATTGACACAGTGACATCAGAGATCACGAGGATGGCGCAGGTTGGGTCAAGGTTCAGATCGGTTGTTCACAGTGTCTCCATTAGTATACACGACCGCATAAAAACAGCATGGTTCTATCTTTGCTGTGTGGCTGAGGAGAAAAATCTTTAGCACCTCACATGACCCTCTTGTGTTTGCCTGTTTTTCTACTGTATGATGACTACCATGCATGCCCATCCCTCTGAATGAGAGTTAGAGAAAGAAGAAAGAGAAGGAGAGGGAGAGCAAGAGGGAGAGGGAGAAGAAGGAGGAGGAGGAGGAGGAGAAAAAGAAGACAAGGATGAGGGAGAGGGAGAGGGAGAGGGAGAGGGAGAGGGAGAGAGAGAGGGAGAGGGAGAGGGAGGAAGTATGTGTGTGTGGGGGGGGATGTTGTAGGGAACTGCCATGCATTGCATAACCCAGGTTCCCCCTGTGAGATACCTCTCCCAGGCCTTGCTACACCCCTTCTCTTGACAGAGAGAAGGGAAAGCAAGCCAAGGAGGCAGAGTGCCATGGTGGTGTGTGTACCTGTGGAACTGCACTAGGAATCAGGCAGCATGGTCCCTCCTGTGCTAGCCGCTGAGACCTGGCCAGTACTCTCTAGAAAGGAAGACGAACCCACGAATAAGGACGCCTCAACCCTCCAGCTTCCTTCAATGGTCAGGAGAAGCTAAATGAGGAACAGCATTTTTGAAATCACAACTGAGAACAGAGCTGAGCCCACACCATAGCCTGGGGCAGGTTTCTCATCTCCTCAATTCTCCTTCTGTCACAAAGATCTTTGTACAAGGACTGGCTGTCCCTTACAGGATTGTGACTGGGAAGTCATTGGGCTCGCCAACGTGGGATCAGGTTCAGATTTGACTGCAAGACTCTCCAGGCATTCCCTGATCTGGCTTGTTCTCTCCTCTCAGCTATGCAGGTTAAACCCCGATTACATCCGCCATTGCTGCAAAGCCCAAAGCTTCTCTCATCTTAAACCCTACCTGTTGGACCTTCTCCTTCCTCTGCCCCCTGCGCTGGCCTCCCTGGCACTTACTGCCCATACTAACCCCTCTGTGTGCACCCCAAGGCTATCCCCATGTGTTACCTTCTTCTGATCACCACATTTCCCAAGCACCAAGCTTGATGACACATTAAGCTCTTCCGCCATACATCTCTCTTACTCCTCAATGCAGCCTAGCTAAGTAGGAAACTCTTCCCCACTTTGCAGATGAATCTGGGGGTGGGCGTGGGGCTACGAGTCTGTTTTACATTCCCTGCTCTGTGGAGGCTGAGCCTGAGGGTTCCAAGCCTGATGAGCCCCAGAACACGCAGGAGGCCCCACATCATAAAACTCACAGCAAAGGCCTGGGGGCACCAAAGGGTTCCCAAGTGCCAGGTGTGGGGGTGGGAGTGATGGTCGTCCGCCTCTGGCCCACATAACCAAACCCTTTTAGAAAAAAATAAATTATCTTTTTAGCAAAGTACAGGGTTGAGGATTTATCACCCAAAGCCTCCAGATTTATCACGAGGGGCTTTGGAGCCCAGATGTCCGTTTTGGGGCATTTTGGAGGTATAGAACGAGGTCTCTGGTGCAAGGTCACTCCCCCCTGGGATGATGCTCTTGTTTGCTCCCCACTGTCCCATCTGTCCTGGGAGACCCCAGGCCTCTCTGTTGAAGGAAGAGATGCAGATTATAGAGAACAAATCCAAAGCCTGCATGAAAAGAGAGGATGCGCCCCTGGTAACAGTCCGGTCCCAGGGATGCGGGTCTGGCGTGTCTGGATCCCGACAACAATCCCACAGCGCCATCTAGTGCCGTCCCTAGAAAACACGGGTCTCCTCCACTGAGCAGGATTTCGTGACATTCCTTTGAAATCTCTTTGAATCAAATCCCTATGTATATCCAAAAACTTCTCCAACAAGGTAGAAAGGAAAGCCACAGATTGGGAAAAAATATTTGGTAATGACATATCAGACAAAGGACTTATATCTAGAATTTATAAAATACTCGAGCACCACAACAAGATAAAGGTAAATAACCCAATTGAAAAATGGGCACAGGATATGAACAGACACTTCACTAAAATACGACATTTAGATGGCTAACAAGCACATGAAGAAATGTTCAAAATCCCTAGCTCTAAGAGAGATGCAAATCAAAACAACGAGGAGAGATTATTTCACCCCAGTAAGAATAGCAAAATTTAACAGAACATTCTAAATGGCTGCATTCCATTCTTTCATTCTCCTCTAAATTCGGAAAGAGATTGATCTCAGAGAGTGTAAGCAGCTTTAGAAAGGGCAGAGACCACCTTCTTCCAACACTCGCCCCACCTCCTAACGTGCAGTTTAGCTGATACCCACATGTGCCCACGCTGCCCCCAAACCAACCAAGTTACCACACAAGTGCTGTCTGGGTCCCCACTTGCACCTTGAAGGACATCCTGGCCATTTTTCTCTCTTTAGGTCTTTTCAGGGTGTGGGGGGAAAATGCCTTACAAAGCAAAAAGTGCCGCTCACTGTATGACATCTCTTAGGGAATATTATCACTAAACTCAACAACACTAACGTGTGGGGTTACTAGACCCATTCAACAGAAGATAAACTGAGGCTCAGAGAACTGGAATAGGTGGTCCAAAGTTATATGAAACAGACAGAGATGGAATTCCTACAATTCCCAAAGCCCTGATTTCCTGTATGGAACCCCAACCCAATTCTCATTGTCACCTTTACAGCCACTGTGGCTGTCACAGTAGAACAACTACACCTACCTGCTGGCACACAGATGAGGCTCAGAGTTTCCTCTGCACCTCAGCCGCAGTTTGCCCCAGGTAGTCAGTTCTCCAAGTTCAGAGTTTCCAGAGGCATGTGGTTTAGGAAGTGGATGCCACTCCTGCTTCCAAATCTGTTTTACACTGGGAGCCCCAAACCTTTTAAAATTCCTTAATAAAAGGGCAAACAAACCAATGCTTAAAATGAGTGAAATACATTAATAGATTAAAAGAAGAAACATGGATAACAAATGTCACATGAAAAGATGCTCAAAATTATCAGTCATTAGGGAAACACAAATTAGAACTTTAATGAGTTGCCACAACACACGTATTAGAGTAAATAAAATTAAAAAGAATAATATCAAATATTGGTAAGGATAATGCAGAAATAGAACTTTCACAAGTGGTAAATGAATAAACAAATTGTAGTAAACCCATGGTATGGAATATTACACTACAATAAAAAGGAATGAGCTACTGGTATACTTGAAAATATGTATGGCTCTTAAAATAATTATGCTATGTGGCAAAAAAAATGTCTTACAAGAGTTGTTGTTGTTGTTAAGTGCCATCAAGTCGATCACACTCATAACAACCCTATGAACAAAAGACCTTAATCATGTTTTGTAACTATTGTTGTTCCTCCAAGTTTATAATTTTTGGAGTCATGTTGTTTAGGAAGTGGAGTGTCCTTCTTCCAAGCTTGTCTTAATCTGGGAACTCAACCAAACACTGTCTACCATGTGTAACCATTATGACATTGACAAACCAATGGCACAGTGTTCAGTATCTCAGCAACCCCAAGTTACCTCAGTACAGTAAATTGACAGAACAGTACTGTACCACTTAGGAGAATGTTCATGATAATCACAAATTAACACCAGGCCCAAAGGCAGCAGATTTTAAAAACAGATTTAAAAAAAAACCACACACACACAAAAAAAAACAACAACAAATAGGCCAGAGCACCAGGCCTTGATTGGCTCCAACAAGAGGCCCCCAGCTCACAGGTCAAATCCATCCAATCCAATCAACTCACATACGGTTGTGAACAAAACAAAACAGCATACTTGTAATTCCTTGCATAGAAAACTCCAGAAAATGCAAATTAATCTACAGTCAAAAGAAAATACCTATTGCCTTGGGAGAAGGACTTTTTCAGGAAAAAGCAGAAAAAGTTACAAAGAGACATAAGGAAACCTTTGGGGTAATAAATGTACTCATTACTTTTATTATTATTAATATTGTAGGTTCACAATGGCGTACATATTATGGTCTTACTGGTGCATATAAATGTAAAAAAATCTATAAAATTGTGAACTGTAAATCTGTGTAGTTTATCGTATGCCATTTATATCTGAATATGCCTGTTAACATTTACTTCTCTCTTTTTTTTAAAAAAAAGTCAATTCCAACAGAAAATCACAAACAGCAAGAAATATCTGCTCTTTTCTCACATTTTCCACATACTCCGTCTTGGAATCTGAGATTACCAAAAATTCAAAAACCACAAATTCATTTCTGTCAAGTTAGTTCTGACTCCTAGTAACGCTCCATCAGGTTTCTGAGGGCGTAGATCTTAACGACAAGAGACTCCCCACCTCTGTTTCCTGGAAGCACCAGACAAGCCTGATCTTTGGGTGAACAGCACAATTCCCCATGGTCTACACCACAGAGCTCCCTGAGTAAATGAAGATGCTCGACGAAAAATTGATTCTTTCATCCCTACAAGATGTACTCATTCGCAGTCATTACCATCACGTCAGAACCCTCTTGTTTGTAGCTGACACTTCAGCAGGTTTCCAAGGCTGTAAATCTCACAAGAGATTGTCCATCATGCAAGTAATAGATGTTGGAGAGGCTGTGGCGAGAAAGAAACTCTCATACATTGTTGGTGGGATTGTAAAATGGTGCAAAAATTCTGGAAGGCAGTTTGGTGCTTCCTCAAAAAGCTGAACATAGAAATTCCATATGACTCCGCTATTCCACTACTTGGAATATACCCTGAGAATATGAGAACTGAGGCACAAACGGAGATTTGTACATCGGTGTTCATAGAAGCATTATTCACCATCACAAGAACATGGAAACAGCCCAAATGTCCAACCACAAATGAATGGATTGAGAAATTATGGTACATTCACACAATGGAATACTATGCAGCACGCAGGAGCAATAACATTGTAATTTATTATCTAATTTGGGAGGAATTGGAAGGCATTATGCTGAGTGAACTATCAGTCCCACAAGGATTGTATAAGACCGTTATTATAGAAGGAGTAAAAGGATCAAGGAGGGGTGGGAGAGGCTGGAAGCAGAGGGATATGGATGTGCAGGGGGAAGGGGGGGACTAATCATTGAGTTGTACAATTTGATGGGAGTGGTGAGGGAAATTGAAAGAATTTGTTCAAATTTGTATTAGAATTGTTGTTGTTGTTATGTGCCGT
>NW_006400031.1:2939043-2955924 GCF_000299155.1 Elephantulus edwardii | reverse complement strand
GCCTTCAAACTGCTGAACTTTGAATATACTTTGGAACTCTCTGTGGGTCACACTGAAGACTTGTGCGGCAAAGACGTTGACTGTGCCACTTAACTAACAGGCAAGTCGTGGTCTGCCCAGGCAATCCAAGTCATGAGGTATGGAGAGCGGTTGAGCTGGCCGTGCGTTTTGTTGGAATGCTCATTCAAGTTCCTTCCTTTTGATCTGTAGTGTCTGCAGCCCTGGAAGGGGTTTTAGAAGAGACAGAACTGGAGAGAACCTCACCACCAGCCAAGACACAGCAAGAGCATGCAGCGCGCCCTTCAGGACCAGAGATTCTTGCTCCAGTCGGACCAGGGTCCACAGGGGGCAGCAGCTATAGCAGCCGCAGTAAAGAATCAGAGACCTGACATGAGATGGAACTGACCTTGGGACTGTTGCCCCCAAGGAGGAATGAAAGCTGAGAGTCTGCCTAAATTATGGGAAGACTGGGGAGAGGGGACAGTCATCATGGGTAGGACTGGCCTAAAGCTGTGAGGCTCAAGGTTGAGATGCCTGCAAAGCACATTTTGGACATTGTCCTGACTGAGTGAGTGGGTCCTGCTGCTAACCTGAATTATAGCCTTTTGAGAGAGAGAGAGAGAAGAGAGAGCGAGAGCGAGAACGAGAGATGAGAGGAGAGGAGAGGAAAGGAGAAAGAAGCTCTCAAAGAGTCGCTCTTTTAGCAGTCCATGGTCTAGTCAGTATTATTCATCAGCACCCAATTCAAAGACACAAAGACATCATTTCTACTTCAGTCTTTCCTATTCGGGGCTCAGCTTTCACATGCATATAAGGTGATTGAAAAGACCATGGTTTGGGCCATGCTACATTGTTGTTGTTATGTGCCATCAAGTTGCCTGCAACTCACAGTGACCCTGTGTACAACAGCTCTGAAGCCTGCCCTATCCTAAATCAGTTTCACTGACTCTAACATGCCTACCCCCATTACTCCAGTTACAGTGTCAAGTCATCTTATCTGGGATCTTTCTCTCTTGTGCTGTCCCTCCACCTTTCCAAGCATGATATTCTTCTCCAAGGACCGTCCCTCCTGGTCACATGCCAGAAGTATGTGAGACAGAGCTTCAAGTGAAATCAAAAGGTGAGTAACCAGGACATATAGAGTTAAGTTAGAATTTAAATGTGTGTCTCCCTGATCTCAAAGCCTCTGCTTTTATCATTAACCTGCCTCTATTCCTAGGATGATTCACACACAGGTAAACACACGTACGTCCACCTGTTCATACACAGACACATACACACTCACCACTACACACCGACTTGCACACACTTGCCCCACAATTGTGTACATGAATTTGCACAACTTACAAAACCAAGTGTGTCCACATCTCAGAGCATCATTCTATTCTCCCTGTGGGCTCCCCACCATCAATCCTTTCCACCCCAGTCCCCAGGAATCTTTAGGACATTGGAGTTCTGGATCTAAAGCAAAATTATGTCCTGGCCCCTGGTCTGGAAACAGCTCACAGGTCAGAGCAATGAAATACATCACATTTAATCATGAAAGAAATTTCTGACGGGATTATTGACCTTTGAAAATACCAGCTCTCTGTCCGAAGTACTTCCTGATCCTAGATCGAACTGAAATATATCCTCTTGACAGACCACCCGGTTCTGAGCTAACGGGAACTACTTTCAACCCAGGCCAGCATGGCCCTTGGACAAAATACTCCACATACCAAACCTGACAGCAGCCAGTTCTTGGGAGCAGAGAAGACTAAGGTTGGCTCTAACACATCACATCCATGATGCCTGTGACATAGGATGGCTGCTCCGAGTCTGTGCCACTGGGGTGCTGGTTGGTGGTGGGGCCGGGTGACAGAAAAGAGCTGATCTGAATGCCTTTGGCATCTACTTCTCCTGTATGCGCAGAAGGTCTGTATATCACCACAGACAGATGTAACCTTGGCCTCTGGCAATCACATCCTGTTTTGAGTGTTCCATTTGGGGTTGAATTGTATTTCAGTGGATGCTGTCAGAAGAAAAGAGACAGAGTGTCATGCTGAAAATGTGAGATAAACAGATAACTCCAAAGTTGGAGAGACTGACTCATCCACTCCCACCAGCCCAGGATGGAGGACAGTCTCCCCCCTGCTCTCTTCTGGGTAACAGTTTGGTTCAGAAGACGATTTTGGAAGGCTCGGTGTTTTTCCTTATACCCTAAAACACATTTGAAGCAGAGATGTTCCTCCGCAGCAGCTGCTGAGATGACAGAGCTTAGCTATGTTTCAATATGGAATAAGCTGAATGGCCTTGAAAATGAAACTGATGTTTGAGCCTCAGTTTACACATAAACCCAACCGTCAGGTGAATTCAGACTCAGTCACCTTGTAGGACAGAGCCGACCTGCTCATAGAATTCCTACAAGAACAGACTGTGTCATCATTCTCCCATAGAATGACCAGTGGGTTTGAACTGCTAATCTTTCAGTTAGCAGCCAAATACCTTTACTCATTGTGCCACTGAGGCTCCTTAGTTTATACTGAGCTGTGTCTGGCATACTTTGGGCATGCTGCCAGGAAGGACCAGTCCTTAGAGAGGGATGTTACGCTTGGGGGATGGAGGGACAGCACAAGAGAAAAGACTCTGGATGAGATGAATTGACTCAGTGACTGGAATAATTGGATAATGGGGGTAGGTGTGTCAGAAATGATGAAATTGGCTCAGAGTAGAGCAGGCTTCAGGGTTGTTGTACATAGAGGTGCCATCAGGAAGAGTAGACTCGATGACACATAACAACAATAACAACAACCCTATACTTTTTATTTTGCAGAATTAACAAGATGAGTATGAGGATCCAAGGTGGGGGTGGAAGTAGAGGGATGAGGATGTGTGGGAGGGTGGGTTAATCATGGGGTTGAACAATTTGATAGTGGGTGAGAAAAATTGGAAGAATCTGGTATGAAAGACAAAGTCAAATTTTGTAAATATACTAGTATAATAAAAAAATAAAAGTATATATATAAAAAATAGTTTGGAAAGCACATGAACTACCAAAGGAACCAACTATTCTGTCTTAAAGGAAGTATAACCAAAGGGCTTCTTAGAGACCAGGATGGTAAAACTTAGTCTTATATACTTTAGACTTATTAGGAATTGATGCTATATCAGTTGATGTATTTAAACTAACAGATGCAGCCCTAGAGGTGCTCACCAAATTGTGTCAAAGAAATCAGGAGGACAACCACGTGAATGGAAGTGATGTATATTTGTTCCCATTCCAAAGAAAGGTGACTCAACAGAGTGTGGAAATTATAGAACATTATCATTGATATCACATACAAACAAGATTTTGCTGAAGATTATCCAAAAACGACTGGAACAGCACATCAGCAGAGAACTGCCAGAAGTCCAGGCTGGGTTTAGAAGGGGTCATTGTGCTAGGGATATTGTAGCTGATGTTAACTGGATTTTAGCTGAAAGCAGGGAATACCAGAGGAATGTCTATCTGTGTTTCATTGACTATGCAAAGGCATTTGTATGGATCATAACAAACTGTGGCTGACCCTGAGAAGAATGGGAATCCCAGAATACTTGATCGTGTTAATGTGGAACCTATAGTTGGACCACAATAACATCAACAGAGAGAGAGAGAGAGAGAGAGAGATCAGCTGGCCCAGTGGACAGAAAGTGATGCTACCAAGCCAAAGGTGGGTGACTTTTAATCCATGGCCCTGGGGCCTGTCTTTCATCGCTTTTGTTCAGACATTCCTCCAGGTCGTATAGCCCTGGTGTACAAGTTGCCATACAGTGGTCACTCGTGGTTGCTGTGTGGCTGAACACTGTGACACACATGTGTCAAATGCATTAATGGTTTGTTACCCAATGTGGACAGAGAGTGGGTTGGAGCTCCCCGATTAAAACAAGCTTGGAAGGAGGAGTGGCATCCACTTCTGTAATAGCTTGCCTCCGGAAACCCTATGAACCTGGAGAGAGGAAGAAAGGCACCCAAGTGCCAAGGACTTTCCTTCATAGGGTTGCTATGAGTCTCCTGCGACTCGATGGCACTTAACAACAACAACATACTTGGACCAGGCGGTAATCGTCAGAACAGAGCAAGGAAACACTGCATGGTTCAAAATTGGGAAGGGTGTACACCAGGGATGTGTTCTATCTCCATACCTTTTCAACCTATATGCAGAACAGATTATCCAGGAGGCTGGGCTCTATGAGGAGTAGTGTGGCATCAGGATTGGTGAAAGATTCATCAACAATCTATGTTATGCATATGACACAACCCTGCTTGCTGAAACTGAGAACCTGAAGCACTTTCTGCAGAAGACCGAGGATTGCAGCTTTCAATATGGAGTGAGGCTTAATATCAAGAAGAAAAAGATTCTCACCACTGGACCAATTGGCAGCATCAGGATGAATGATGAAGAAATTAAACAGTTTTAGTTTGCTTGGCTCCACAGTCAACACTCTTGGCGTCAGCAGCCTGAAATTAAAAGATGTGTTGTGATGAGAAAGTCTGCTGTTAGCAACCTTGCCAAAGTATCAAAGAGCAATGATATCACTCTGGGGACTAAGGTGTGCCTGATATAGGCCATAATCTTTGCAATCAATTGCTATTTATCAGAGATTTGGACTATGACTAGGGAGGATAGAAGGAGAATTAATGCCTTTGAGCTATGGTGTTGGAGAAGAGTATTGAATATACCAGGGACTGCTAAGAAAATGAGCAGGTTCATCCTGGAGAGGGTGAAATTGGGCTGCTCCTCGGAGGCAAAGATTCTGAAGCTTCTTCTGACATACTTTGGACATGTTGCATGGAGAGATCAGTCCTTGGAGAGGGACATCATGCTTGGGAGGGTGGAGGGACAGAGCAGGAGAGGAAGACCCTCAATGAGATGTACTGATT
Source organism: Elephantulus edwardii (assembly GCF_000299155.1). Taxonomy (NCBI): domain Eukaryota; kingdom Metazoa; phylum Chordata; class Mammalia; order Macroscelidea; family Macroscelididae; genus Elephantulus; species Elephantulus edwardii. Next base: position 2,951,024 of record NW_006400031.1, on the reverse strand, counting down.
CCGTGACTCAGGTAATGAGGGGAGGTGTGTTGGAGACAGTGCGATTGGCACAGGACAGAGCAGGGTTTAGGGCTGTTGTGCATGGGTCACTACGAGTCGCAGGTGACTCGATGCACATAACTACAACATCAGGAGGGGACAAGTCCTAGGGAAAAGACACTGTGCTGGGAAAGGTGGAGGGTCAGTGAAAGAGGACGACCCCCATTGAGGTGGATTGACATAGTGACTAACAGCAGACTAACGCACATTGGAAATCATGAGGACGGTGCAGGATGGATCAGATATGTTGTTCGTAGGGTCCCTGTGAGTCACATTGTTATTGTTCTGAGATGCCATCAAGCCAACGACTACTCATAGCCACTCTATAAACCATAGATCTGAACTTTAGCCTATCCTGTGCCATTTTCACCATTTGTGACACACTTGAAACCATTGCCCACTTTTCCAAGCATGATGTCCTTTTCCAAGGACTGCCCCTCCTAACAACATGCCCAAACCATCCTCGCCTCCAATAAGCACCCTCTTTGTGCTTTCTCCAAGAAGTATGTTTTGACAGTCCAGAGGGTAGTCAGGGCTCTTCTCCAATACCACAACATAACAGCATCTTGATTCTTCCCTCGTACATAGCCATTGTTCAACTTTGTCCAGCTGTGCACATTAGTCTTTAAATTGACATCACTGTTCTTCAGCACTTTAGAAAAGTCCTTGACTGGAGATTCTCCCAATGAAGCATGTAATTTAATTTCTTGACTCTTCATACCAAATTACTACCTCTGGGCCAATTGGCAGCACCATGACTGATAGAGAAGAGATTGAGGTAGTTAACAATTACAACTTGCTTGGCTCCACCATCAACACTCTTAACACCAGCAGTCAGGAAATTAAAAGTTAAATTGCTTTGGGAAAATCAGCTCTCAGGGACCTCTCCAGAGTACTGAAAAGCAACGATGTCAGTCTAGAGACAAAGGTGTACCTAATCCAGGCCATGGTCTTTACAATTGCTTGATATGCATCAGAGAGCTGGACAGTGGCTAAGGACAGCAGAAGAATCAGTGCCTTTGGGTTGTGGTGCTGGAGAAAAGTCTTAAATACACCGTGGGCCTCAAAGAAAACAAATAGATCTGTCTTGGAGAGGGTGAAACCAAATTTCTCCTTGGAGGATAGGATTTTGAGGCTCCATCTCCCTTACTTTGTGCATGTGGCCAGGAGAGATTGGTCCTTGGAGAAGGACATCATGCTTAGAAGGGTGGAGGGACAGTGCAGAAGAGGAAGAACCAGATGAGATGGATAGATACAGTAACTGGGGCAATGGGAGGTTATTGTGTTGAAATCAGCAGACTGGCTCAGGACAGGGTAAGTTTCAGAGCTGCTGTACATAGGGTCGCTATGGATCGCAGGCAACTTGACAGCACATAACAACAATAATTCACCAAGGGTGTTGATTATGAATCCAAGTAAGAGGAAATTGTAGACAAATTCAATATTTGCCTCCGTCTTCTATTGTCTATTGGCCTAGTGATGAGGATTTTTTGTTGCCTTGATGTTGAGATGTATTCCATTTACAAGTAAAGTTGTATCTTTGTCTGCAGCAAGTGTTTCAAGTTCTTTTCATCGTTCTGCAAGCAAATAGTTGTCGGGCATATTTGGAGTAAAATTCTAAAGGGGTGAAATTCTTAAGAGCAGAATATGTGCAGATTTGTGTGCAGAATATGTGCAGATTTGTGTGGGTTGAAGTAGCACCGTAGTAATTCAGAGCTCAGAATCAAGAGTTAGGGTTCAGGGTGATGGAAGGAGAGAGCATCTGTGCCCAGCACAGGCAGAAAGATTTGGGCAAGAAATGGACATTTATTATTTAGAAGCATTGAAGTGAGTGAAATAGGCTGGGGAAACAAGAGTAAATGGAGAAAACTGTGCAAGTCTTAAACGGAGCTCTATGTATAACAGAAGACTGTGAGCAGGTCTGCAGGGTTGCACGATTTGGTGGGTGGAGGGATAAATAAATGAGAAAGATCCATCAGGGGATGGGGTAATGACAGGCATGGTCCAATGATGATTATTTTTATGAAAAGATGTGCATAGAAATGATTGTATGAAACATATTGTGAATGAAGAACAGTGTAAAACACAATGTATTAGAGCTTTGTAAGCCAATCAATAGAAAATAGAAATTTAAAAGGAAACCAAACCAAAACAAAACAAAACAAAACACACTTTTGAGGGAAAAACCCAGCAGCCACTACGCTACAACGCCTCATGCCTTCCTTGAACTACATTTCCCAGAATGCCGCCGAAAAGAGGGAAATACCGGAAGTTCCTCCAAACAACTTCCGGTTCAAGTGTGCGCCACTCTCCCTCCACGCTGGGAAGAAACATGGCCGCTGTAAGGTCGCCTCTGCTTCTGCGGAGCTTTCTGACTGGCCCTCGGGGCGTCTGTCGGGCTTATTTCCGTGGCCGAAGCCGACCCCGACCCCGCTGCCTGTTGCAGCCCCTGCCTGGGCCATGTGGGGCTGCGCTGCCATGCCGCCGCCTGGCCTCCGAGGCCGGTAAGTGGCCCTGCGGACTGCCATCCTCCTAGGAGACCTGGACAGATGATGGCTGGGGAAGGAGCCGGGGCGCAGCCGCACGTCCTGAGACCCAGCCGGGCCCGCTTCTGCACTGCGTCTGCGTCTGTGCACGCATGCATGCATTCATTCATTCCCTGGCCCCACCAGCTCTGCCCTGGGCACGGTGCCCCGGAGACTGGAGGCTGCACTAAAACCGAAATGGATTTTTCCAAGGGGGAGCTTTGGGCCTGGGAGGGAGGTGGCCGTGCAGCGTGTGCAGAACTTTATAGGCGCTCGTAGGAGAGACACGCACCCCTTCTGTAAAAGGGTTCCTGGACTAGATGCCCGTAGTTGACAGCTGGTTGACCGTGCTGGGGTGGAAGAAGCAAGAGACATCACAAACAGAGGAACCGCACTGGCAAAGGCCCACAAGTGAACCTCAACGCACATAGCTTGGAAATTCATTTTAGAGGTTAAATTGCTATATCAACTGCCCTTGGGCAGGCTTCAGAATCCTCATTTCTAAAATCAGGGTAGAAATAAAGACACATTGTACTGGCAAAGTCTGCAGTTAGGGACCTCTCCAGATTATTGAGGAATAATGATGTCAGTTTGAGGACTAAGGTGCGTCTCATTCAGGTTATGGTCTTTCCTATCACTTGCTATGCATCTGAGAGCTGGCCAATGACTAGGGATGACAGAAAAAGAATTGACACCTTTGAGCTGTGGTGTTGGAGAAGAGCACAGAACATCCCATGGACGGCCAAGAGAGCAAACATGTCTTGGAGAGGGTGCAGCCAGAGTGCTCTTTTGAGGCAAGAATGATGAGGCTTCACCTCACATACTTTGGGCATGTTGCTAGGAGTGGCTGTTCCTTGGAGAAGAACGTGATGCTGGGAAGGGTGGAGGGTTTACAAAGGTGAGGAAGACCCTCAACCAGGTGGATTGACACAGTGACTGCTGCAGTGGGCTCTTGCGTGTCAGAAAGTGTGAGGATGGCGCAGGATAGAACAGGGTTCAGATCTGTTGTTCAGAAGATCGCTGAGTCGTACTTGACTCAACAGCACCTAACAATAACAATATCTGTTTTGCAGGTGGTGGTTGTCAGCATTTTGAAATTGTCTATTATCCCTGGCATGTGGGAGATGCTGTAATAATGGTATTATTACAGTGATTGCTCGTTTCCCTGTTAACATCTCCTGCTACACCTGGACTATCTTTTTTTCAGTATGTGTCTCTTCTCATCCCAGTGAATGCCCAAGGAGTGTCTAGCAAATGAATGATTCTCAGTGATAACCACTGCTCTGCTGTATTAGGGTGGACATTTACCAGTAGCCTTTGTTATTAGCTTTTCTATCTAGAGATCTTGCTGCCTTGCTGGTTCTGATAGCTTCTTGTTTACCCAAACCCATTTCAGCAGAGTCTGGTAACTCAGAGATCAAGAAACCTGCGTTTATGGATGAGGAAGTCCAGAGCATACTCATCAAGATGACAGGCTTGAATCTGCAGAAGATTTTTAAACCAGCTGTGCAAGAACTGAAGCCTCCCACCTATAAGCTAATGACCCAGGCGCAGCTGGAAGAGGTGGGTCAATGTTGGTAAAATACTTTTCTTGAAGGGGTGAAAAAAAAAGATTTCCAGAGGCTCAGATGTTCAGAGCTGGGCTTCCACAGACACTGTTGTTATGTGCTGTCAAGTTGGAACTGACCCACAGCTGACCCTCCAGCGGGTTTTCAGAGGCAGTTAATCACACGGGAGGAGTTTGTCCATCCTTCTCCTGCAGGGCAGCTGGTGGATTCGAGCAACAGGCTCTTTGGTGCAGCTTCTTAGGCCACCAGAGCTCCCTCCACAGGCACTAGTGAGGTGAAGTTCTAGGCACAGAACTGAGAAGAAAATTGAGAGTAGGCAGACAGACAGAAGCAGGGAAAATACCAGAATCAAGCAGAATGGGGTACAGAGGTCAAGCTTAAGTGTCCAGCATGGCTTCTGTTCTCTGTGCCAGAATCCAGCTGAGCTTTCTTTTCCTTTCCTGCTGTAACTTCTTTTCCATAACAGCATCTGCCTTGAGCCTCGAGCTCCTGTGAGGCTATAGGTTTCTCGCAATCAGGAGATCCTGTTGAACAAGTACCTATAGCCAAAGTTACTGAGCATGTTGTAGGAAACACTTTGATTGAAGCATTATTTCCCCTGTTTTCTAATTCAAAAGTAGTTTAGAGTCCTAACCCAAAAAAATTCAGATATTCAATAGAATACGGATAATAGAAGAAAAATCAGTGCCTTTAAGTTGTGCTGGAGAAGAGTACTGAACTTACCGTAGACCACCAAGAGAGGTCTTGGAGAGGGTGAAACCAGTTGCTCCTTGGAGGCAAGGATTTTGAGGCTCTGGCTCACATACTTTGGGCACATGGCCAGGAGGAACAGGCCCTTGGAGAAGAACATCATACTTTGAAGGGTGGAGGGACAGCGCAGGAGGGGACGACCCCAGATGAGATGGATTGACACAGTGACTAGGGTAAAGAGTAGGTATGTCAGAGATAGCGAGACCAGCTCAGGGTAAGACAGGGTTCAGAGTATTGTGTGGAGGATTGCTGTGAATTGCGGATGACTCATGACACATAACAACGTGTATCAGTCACGGTGAGAAGGCACCGTAGTGGTGCAGGACTCTAGCCCCCAGCTGCTAACTGAGAGGTCTGTGGTTTGACCCCCCAGCCACTCTCTAGGAGGGCAGTCCTGTGGGTGGTTCTGCTCTGTCTCTGTTCTGTAGGTCACTGAGTTGGAATCGGCTTGACAACACACAGCAACAGCCCCATCACGTGAAACATAAACCCCACTTTTCATTTCCCAGACACAGCCACTGTTGACAGGATGGGAGGCACTGTGGTCAGTAGTTAGGAGCATGGGTTCTGGATTAGCTGCCTCGGTTCACATCCTAGGGTGGCCACTTCCTAGCAGTTTACGTAACCGTTTGCATATTTCCATTTCTCTTCCATGAAAGAGAAATGATAGTGGTTGTTGTTAAGAGATGCTGTCAAATAGTCAGATGTCAGATGAGTCAAATAGGACTCATTGCAACCCCATGAACCCTGTCCTCTCCGGCTCGATCTCATCATCTCTGACATCCCTGAGCCCTTTGCCGCAGTCACTGTGTCACTATCTCATTGAGGGTCTTCCTCTCTGTTGCCAGCCCTCCACATTTCCAAGCACGATGTCCCTTTTCAAGCAATAGTTGCTCCTAGCAACATGTCCAAAGTGTGTGAGTTGAAGCTTTGCCATCTTTTGCTTCCAGGGAGCACTCTGGCTTCACTTTCTCCAAGGCATACCTGCTTGTTCTTTTGACAGTCCGTGCACACTCTGTACCCTTCTCCCACACCACGTGATAATTGTAGCACTTCTTTCATAGATAGTTGGGTCGTTAAATGAGTAAATCGAGTATTTGGAATGACATCAGATACAGTAAGCACCCGATAAATGCACACCTTATTTCATTTCTGGAGCCTGGTTCTGCCTCAAGTGCCTTATTTTTCTGGGGTTTCTTTTGCGGGGGTTTTCTTGCTAGTTGAGTCACAGGGGTCAAGGCTCTCATGAACAGAGTCAGAATCTGCCTTTTAGTGATGGTTTGTGGCTGAAGCTTCTTCCCACAGCCCTTAGCATGCTTGATGAGTATCTGCTTTTCTTAAATGATCTTTTTGATTCTGTAACCTTGTGACTCTCTTTAAAAAATATCTATCTTAATCAGGCTACAAGGAAGGCAGTTGAAGCAGCTAAAGTCAAATTAAAAATGCCACCAGTTCTGGAAGAAAGAGTACCAATAAATGATGTGTTGGCAGAAGATAAGATTTTGGAAGGAACTGAAGCAACCAAATACGTGTTTACTGACATATCTTACAGAGTACCACACCGGGTGAGTATCTCTCATAGTAAAATTGATCTTGTTTGAAATACTATGTAGAGATGGGCCTAAGGGATTAGAGTTGCTCTGTAACCTGACCTTTTCTGATGCTCCAAACCAGAACTCACATGATGAGATCCTCCTGGAAGGTAGAGTATAAGGAGGCCGAGGAATACAGACCTGTTAGCTGCAGATTATGGACAGGGTACATTACACATTCATTACAAAGAAGGTGACAGATGTGTTGACACACACACACACATACACCTCAAAACCATAATCAGAAAAAATTTCAAGTCCATGGAAGGAGATTCCTACCTAAGCATCTAGTGACGTTCTTATTTCTAGCATTTTGAGAGATAGAACATTTGTTTGCCTGTGAATTCATTGTTGGTACCCCCTAATCCTGGGCTCCGCACTGAATTATTCCTTTCTGGAGTTTTCAGTTAAAAGCATTCCCTCAAAATTTTCAGATGACGTTGTGGTTTTTATTTGCAGACTCCACATACCTTGGTTGTCAGCTCTACAATAATGCTAGTACTTCAGAAATAGGTACTGATTTTCTACTTCAGCCATTTAAAAATACCTTAGAACTCATTCTCATAACATACAAAGCTGTTTAATGCTGCCCTAGGGAGAAGGGCCATTCCCATATTAGTCAGTCTTTTATTATATGGTTGGAAGATAATGGTTTGGGTCCATGTCTGTACACCAGTCATTTGCAGAGTCACCAAGTTTTCCTCTTAATTAGAATTTGTTTCAAGTACTTTCTGATATGGTTGTAATGGCACAAGGCTGGGCTGTATGAGGAGGTATGTGAGATCAGGATTGGAGGAAGATTCATAAAAAACCTGCATTATGCAGATGACACAATCCTGCTTGTAAAACTGAGGAGGCCCTGAAGTGCCTGATGCAGAAGGTCAAGGACTGCAGCCTTCAATATGGATCATCAAGAAAACAAAGATTCTCACCACTGGGCAACTGGCATCATCATAATGGATGGTGAAGAGATTGAGATATATAACAGTTTTAGTTTGCTTGGCTCTACAATCAATACTCTTGGTACTAGCAGCCAGGAAATCAAGTGACGAATTGCACTGGGAAAGTCAGCTGTCAGGGACCTCTCAAGAGTACTGAAGAGCAACAACGTCAGGCTGGAGACTTAAGGTGCACCTGATCCCGGGCTATAGTCTTCGCAGTTACGTGCTATGCATTGGAGAGTTGGACAGTGAATAGGGCTGATAGATAGAAAGAGAATTGATGCCTTTGAGCTGTGGTGCTGGAGAAGAATATTGAATATACCATGGACTGCTAGGAGAACAAACAGGTTTGTCCAGGAGAGGGTGAAACTGGGCTGCTCCTTGGAGGCGAGGATTCTGAAGCTTGATGAGATGGATCGATTCGGTGATTGAGGTAATCAGGAGTAGGTGTGTCAGAGACAGTGAAGTTGTCACAGAATAGAGCAGCGTTTAGGGATCTTGTACAAAGGGTCGGTCGCTATGAGTCACAAGCGACTCGACGGCACATAACAACCATCGAGTCGGAACTGGCTCAGAGCTGACCCTCCAGTGGATTTTCAGAGGCTGTAAATTGCACAGGAGGGAACTGCCTGGCCTTCTCCTGAGAAGCCCCTGGCGGATTCTCCGTACCTCTGGGTTGGCAGTGTAGTTCCTTACCGTTAAGCCACCAGAGCATTTTATAACCTTAAAAAGAGAAAACTTGAAATTCAGGTTTCTCAAATTGTCAGAATTGTTTTGAGAAGTATTTGTGTTACTTAGGCATCTGCTATTTCCTCCTCTTCCATTCAGTTGACAGTACTTGACAAACACTAGTTGTAACATCCTTAGAATGCCTTCTGAGGTGCTGTATCTCTTGAGAGGTTGAAAGTTGCCTCATGTGGATAACTTAGACAGGAGTGTATCAGTTATCTTCTCTGTGCAAGGCTGTGTGTAAAATCTCGTGAGTGCTGAGAAAGAATTGTAATCTATAGTACCTGCCCTTTCCAGTTCTAGACCTGGACTGAGATGTGAAAATTACCTCTCATGATAAATTGTCAATTGTGTCATAGAGATGTGGCCTGGAAGTTGACAGCTGGGAGAGTCATGAGACCATGTGGACCAGCACTCGCTGACACATTTATGGCTGGTGCCAATATTAAAAATCACCGAGGGGTGCAAAATTAAGACTCCACACACTTAGCTTTGTCTCTTTTATTATAAGGATTAAAAGTAGGTCACAGTGTGAAATTTACTGACAAGAGACTTCAAAATTAGGAAGTTAAACAGTTTAAGAAGTGTTGCAGTACCTCTCTCCTCTAAAATGGATTCAGGTGAGTCTCAGATGAGGGGCTTTTCCAGTTGAACTATTTTATGTACTGAAGCCCTATTAGTACTATGTTGTTTGCCATCAATTCAGGCCTGACTCATAGCTGACCCTGACCCTCCATTTGGTTTCTAGAGACTATAAATAACATGAGAGGGCATTGCCCATTTTTCTCGGGAGGAGCAGTTGATGGATTTGAACTGCTTGCCTTTGAGTTGGGAGCACATCTCCTTACCCACTGGGCCACCACAGCTTCGTCGTTAGTACTATATTGTTATCAGGTGCCATTGAGTTGAGTACAACTCATAGCATGGCTGTGAACATTAGATCAGATCTGTGTCCTATCCTGTGCCATCCTTATCATCTCTGATATACTCGAGTTCATTGCTGAGGTCACTGTATGAACCCATCTTGTTGAGGGTCTTCCTCCCTTTCACTAACCCTCCACCTTTCCAAGCATGTCTCTCTCCACAGAATAGTTAGTCCTTAATAAGTACTCTCATTCTTGGAAACGCTGCTGACTTAGAGGTAAGGAGTTGTGTTGCCAACCCAAAGGCCTAGGGTTTGAATTTGCGAGCTACTCCAGGAGAGAAAGGTAGGCATCTCCTCCCGAGATTCACAGTCTTTGAAAACCTGCTAAAGGGTCGTTTATGAGTTGGTTAACCCCATGGCAAGCGACAGCTTTCATTCTAGATGTCTCTTCCTTGGAGACACAGTAATGATTTGTGAAGGAAGTGTCAAACCTTGCCACATCTTGAAGGTGTAAAATCGCCATTGGCATCATATGTGCGTGATTGCATTTTACGTATTCTCCAGTTAACATTTTGTACTGTTGATTGCAAATTCTTCTTTTAATAGTGTTTAGTAGCTCACTGGAAGTAAAAAGAAGTCCTCTCAAATCTGTCCTTCATTAGGTTTTCTATTCCAGGAGCGTTTTATTGTTGTCAGAGAACCAAGTGGCACCCTGCGCAAAGCCACTTGGGAAGAACGGGACCGGATGATACAAATTTATTTTCCAAAAGAAGGTCGTAAAGTTTTGACACCGATCATTTTCAAGGAAGAAAATCTTAAGGTAAGGTGTCTGTGGTTTCCTGGTGAGAGCTTAGTTGCACTTTGCTTCTCTGGGGCTTTTTTTTTGCAGTTTGCCTTGTTCAGCATAGAAACATTTCTAAGAAATAATTTGACTAGGACCACGGCGCTGGTAGTTATTAGCTTGGCTGGGATTTGAATCCATGTGTGACGGTTACAAAGCCCACCCAGGCTTTTTCTGCACACTTAGACGGACAGAGATGTGGTGCATGTGGGATTGGAATCCATGTGGGACGGGTTCAAAGCCCACCCAGGCTTTTTCTCCACACCTAGACAGACAGGGACGTGCAGGTGGGTGAGACTGCCTAGTGTCAGGCAGGTTACACATTATCACGTTCAGCTCCTCTAATTGCAACACTGCTGTCTGATTGTAGACCATGTACAGGCAGGACCGGCATGCTGATGTCCTCAATCTGTGTGTTGCCCAGTTTGAGCCCGATTCTGCAGAGTATATTAAGGTAAGTATATAGATTCAAAAGCATGGGCTTAAATATGGTCAGAATTTTAAAAATCTAGCAGAGCGTATTTGTTTTTAACCATTGAGATGCAGGGAAGCAAAGGAAATGCCTACTGGGTACCTGATATGTACCTGATCCATGTTTGATTCTCACAGTTTTCAAGTTAAACATGGGGGAAGTCAGACTTGGAGAGTTAAGTAGCTCTCTGAGAGTTGCCCAGCTCCTAAGTGGTCAAATCAGCACCGAGGCTTAATGGCAGTGCCTGTTTTCTTCTCCCTTAGCATGCCAACCAAAACCACTGCCAGCTTGTTGACTGCCTTACGGTGACCCTCCCTCAGCTTTCCAAGGCTGCAGATGATGAGAGCAGATTGCCTCAGCTCCTTTACCGCAGAGCAGCCAACGATACACATCTCTAATCTCTTGCTTAGCAGCTTAACTTGTAACCCTCCAACCACTAGGGCTTCCTACTTAATTTCCCATGTAAAAACAGTTGTTGTTATGTGCAGTCGAGTTGTCTGCAACTCAGTGATTCCATGTACAACAGCCTTAAACCCTGCTCTATCCTGTGCCAACCTCTCTGTCCCCGACACACCTACCCCCATTTCCCCAGTCACTCAATCTATCCATTTCATCAAGGGTCTTCCTCTCTTCCACTATCCCTTTACCCTCCCAAGCATTACATAACTCACCAGAAACTGGTCCCTCCTTGCAACATGTCCAACGTATGTCAGATGAAGCTTCAGAAGCCTTGCCTCCAAGGAGCAGCCTGGTTTAACCCTCTCCAGGATGAACCTATTTTTTCTCTTAGCAGTCCAGGGGATATTCAGTACTCTTCTCCAACACTACAGCTCAAAGCTTCAATTGTCCTTTTATCCCTAGTCATTGTCCAGCTCTCTGATGCATAGCAAGTGATTACCAAGACCATGGCCTGTATCAGGCGCACCTTAGTCTCCAGAGTGACACCATTATGCCTCAGTACTTTGGAGAGGTCTCTGAAAGCAGACTTTTCCAACACAATACGTCGTAATTTCCTGGTTGCTGGTGCCAAGAGGGTTCATTGTGGAGCTAAGCAAACTAAAGCTATTTATAATCTCAATCCCTTCACCATCCATCATGATGCTGCCAGTTGGCCCAGTGATGAGAATCTTTATTTTCTTGATACTGAGCTTCAATCCATATTGAAAGGCTGCAATCCTTGACCTTTTGCATCAAGCACTTCAGGTCCTCCTCACTTTGAGCAAGCAGGGTTGTGTCATCTGTACAATGCAGATTGTTGATGAGTTTTCCTCCAGTCCTGATGCCGCGTTTCTCCTCATAGAGCCCAGCCTCCTGGATAATCTGTTCTGCATATAGATTGAAAAGGTATGGAGACAGGACACATCCCTGGCATATTTGAACAATGCAGTGTTCTCTTACTCAGTTCTGATGACTGCCTCCTGGGCCAAGTGAGCCGGAGAAGATGGAAGAGTATGCAGAGTCACTGACCAGAAGGAATTGGCTGACACAGAAGAATTTCATGAAATAAAGTAGGGTGGCTCAACTGAGTGTGGAAACTACAGGACAATATCATTGATTTCACATGCAAGCAAGATTCTACTGAAGATTATCCAAAAGTGACTGGAACAGCACATCAGCAGAGAACTGCCAGAAGTCCAAGCTGGGTTTAGAAGGGGTCGT
>NW_006400031.1:2928911-2938008 GCF_000299155.1 Elephantulus edwardii | reverse complement strand
GGATGGGTGTGTCAGAGACAGTGCGATTGGCACAGTATAGAGCAGGGTTTAGGGCTATTGTACATAGGGTCGCTTTGAGTCACAAACGACTCGACGGCACATAACAACAACAGCAACAAAGTATGAGCAAGAGCCTATGGTTATGAAGCAAGAATTTCAAGCTGTTCCGAAAGAATTGGCAAAAAACAAGGCTCCAGGAGTTGATGTCATATCAGTTGACATATTTCAACATACAGATGTGCTCACTAAGTTGTGTCAAGAAATTTGGAGGACAGCCAGCTGGACAACTGACCCTTCCAAAGAAGGGTGACCCGACAGAGTGCAGAAATTATCAAACAGTATCATTAATATCACATGTTAGCAAGATTCTGCTGAAAATGATCCAAAAACAACGGATAGCACATCAACAGAGAACTGCCAGATGTGCATGCTGGGTTTAGAAGAGGCCGTGGTACTAGGGATATTATAGCTAATGTTAGATGGATCTTGGCTAAAAGCAGAGAATACCAGAGGAATGTCTGTCTGTGTTTCGTAAGAACAGAGGTTTTCTAAAACTTTACAAAAATGCAATATATTTTATACTTCCATTGAATAAGTACTCATTTCTTGCTTCCTATTTGTAGGGTATTGTAGGTGGTATGAAGAATTGTAAAAAGAGCAAAGGCTACTTGGGGACCGCCATATCTGAGCTTTAACAGCCATACAAAGGGGAGCTGTCCCTGTCAACAGCGTCAGTAACACAGAACTAATTTCTGGGAAGTCGGACATGTCCCCCATGTCCCCATACGTCTTTTTACTCATTTCAAAACCGATCTTACTGTTTTGCTGAGTTCAAAATTCGATGCGATAGCTCACAGGTGACAAAGAACCATATTGGAGAAGTCAAAAGGTTATAATCCAGGTTAATAACAGCATACAATCCAGACAGCTCCGTAGCTGTGCGTGCAGGTACCCCGTATCTACGCGTTGTGCACGCAGGCACTCGAACATTGAGCCTCATCACCTTGTCCTGGTCCTGCCAGTATTGGCTCTCTGGTTGGCGCTCGGCCAGTCAGGCCTCCAGTTCGGCCATCGGTGTTGCTCCTGGAGGTGTAGCTGGAACTAGAAGGGCAGCTTACATTGTCTTGCTTCTCCTTCAATGGCTCCAGAAGATCTGTCTCTGTGGCTAAAGCTGTTCAATTTATTGGCAAAAACTAACCAGTCCCCTCATAGATTTTTGAAACTGGCCACTCCCTTTGTGAAATGGCAGGATTTGCTAAGCCCTTGTGGATAGGCTAACATGCCCCGTTCGCGTATTTCTGCCTGTCTACACAGCAGAGTTGAATAATCACTAGGAAGAGTCATGTTGAAAGATAAACTCCACAGAGTATAGAGCATGCTGTATATAAATCGTGCGATCCAGAAATGACTGTAGGGCAGAGTGTGAGCCAAGTTTACCCATGGCTGCTGTTTATCACCCTAAGACTAAAGTATTAGATGGTAAGAGGTTCACAGGGGCCTTGAGAGGGTTCTGGAAGGTCAGGAAACATTGTGACAGACGGATTTGCGTGAGGAGAGAATTGTAAGTAGGGGAAACAGGGAGAGCAGAGGGCAAGAAAAAGCACTGTGAGTTGGCCACTTCTGTGTGTTCCTGTCTGCTTGCCCTTGCAGGGTGTCTGTAAAGGAGACGTTTACTAGGCTGGTAGTGGATGGGGACACGTCACAGTGACCCCAAGTGTTAGGCTGATGGCTCTGGATTTCATTCCTCAGACCTTTGGAAGGTTTTAAACAGAGGAAGACCCTGAGGCAGGGTTCTCCTTTAGGAACAGCAAGCTTAGGGGACACGTGAGGGAACAAGATGGAGTGGAGGCAGAGAGGAGGAAAGGCCAGCTAATGAGAGTCCTTCACGGCCAGTTGTCTGTCTGTCTGTGAAGGGAGCCCTGGTAACAGTGTGTAAAGCTAAACTGCTAGCTAAAAGGTCAGCAATATGAATCCATGGGAGCCCTGGTGCCATAGGGTAAGGAATTGAACCGCAGCCCAGCCGTACGTGGTTCTCGTCCACCAGCCACGCTGTGGGAGAAAGATGGGCAGTCTCCCTCCACGCGATGTACTGCCTCTGAAAACCTGCGGGAGGGTCAGCTTTGGGTTGATTCTGCCTCAGCAGGACACAACCAAATGGCTGCTCTTTGGGAGAAACATGTGGCCCTCTGCTTTCCCTAAGGTGACAGCCTCGGAGAGTGGAGCAGTTCTCTGCCCTGGAAAGCTGTTGTGAATCTGAATCCACTCAGTAGCAGTGAGTCGTGTGTGTGGCGGGCGCTGAATAAATAGTGCAAGGTGCAAAGTAGTCAGCAAGTGTTTGGCCTGACTTTCTGAGCAGCTCTGTACTGTGATGGGAAAGCCCAGAGCTGCTGTCATTCAGACAGGTTCCCCTTTTGAGGCAGGATCCTTCTTTCCACCCACGGATTGGCCTAAATTATAGTTATTGATTTATGATCATGGAGGCAGCTTGGAGGAGACCTGGTTTTCTTGGGCAGTGCTTTGCTAGAAAATGAATATTGAGTAATGAGGCTCACTTTTATTATTTTGGTGTCTCTGAAGAGTTGCATTTTCTGTGCCCAGGTTCATCACCGGACCTATGAAGACATAGATGCACAGGGGAAATACGACCTTTTACGTTCAACAAGATTCTTTGGTGGAATGGTGTGGTATTTTGTAAATAAGAAAAAGATTGACGGTTTGCTGATCGACCAGATTCAGAGAGATTTGTAAGTAAGATGTCAGTAAGTAAAGGTGTTGCTGCCATGACAGTAAATCTGCCTGTAAGCCATTGTTCATAGGGTTGCTATGAGTCCCAATCGACTCGACGGCACCTAACAACAGCCTCGGATTATTCATGTGCACGTTGGGAGGGAGGAAGCTTTTTCTATGTGGTATTGTTAGGTGCCATCATCATTTTAACCAAGATTGGGACACTGTGAACAATTGATCTGGACCTTGTCCTGTCCTGTACCATCCTCACTGTCTTAGACATGCTTCAAGTCCATTGTTACAGTTAACTGTGTTAGTCCACCGCATTGAGGGTCATTTGCTCTTTGGCTGGCCTTCTACCCTTCCCTCGGACTGCCTGGCTTTTCCAGGCAGCACGCCCCGAGAACGTGAAACCAAGTTTGAGCGTCCTTGCCTAGATGGACCACCCGGATTGCTCTTCCTCCAGGACAGACGTGTCTATTTTGGCGTTCCATGCCATATTCCGTGCTTTGCTCCCCACTACCGTTTTCTGTGCAGTCGTATGAAACCCTCTGAGCTTGCTGCGCACCCACGCTTTGATGGTAGAGATTCACTTCTCCCTGCTTGGAACCAAGGCTAGACTCAAGTCGGTTTTAAATGGCAATACCTTTACGGTTTTTTTTTCAACAATAAATGTCACCTACTTTTAAGATCAAATGCGGGACTTGGTGTGAAGTGAAATTGTTGTGTGTGGTGTAGCCGTAAGCTTTAGAATGAGCCCGATGAATCCCCCTCACATGATTCTGGCATGGAAGTCTCGTTAAACTCAGCAAGCTCTGGTGACCTAAGTCATAGAGGTGTGCCGCTAACCCACAGGCTGCCCTTCTCTGCCCTTCACACCCCGAGGAAGTGGTTCGAATCCACTAGCCACTCGTGGGGGGGAAGGCGGGCGTGTCCTCCCATGTAATTTACAGCCTTGGAACCTACAGGAGGGTCAGCCGAGTTGAAACCAACTTGGCAGCAGTGAAAACCGAGCATTAAACTCTTTACAAGACTCTGAACCCAAGTTCTAAACAAAGGATTCCTTTTAGCTTTATTTGGGGGGATTTTTTTTCAGCATATTAGACTTTGCCAGGTTATAATAGCTTTGCAGGGAGCATTTTAGGATTCTCTTTCTCCTCCCACTGGGTTTACATGCCAGCATTCTGGCATTTCACTTCCCCTGGGACATGGCCTTCTGGGTAGGGGGACCCAGAGCTTGTCTCAAAGACGTGCCTTGGGGAATGTGTGTATCTATTCCTCTGCTGTCCTCTTCCTTATACCCCCGCTGAGGTGTGTGACAGCTCGGGGGGCTGGATGGAGGGAGCTGGGAAGGTGTGACAGCTGGGGTTGCTGAACTAGGGTCTTTTTACCCCGCTCACCCCACCCTCGTCCTCAGGGGTAGAAGCCAGTAGCTTGCTGAACAAGCGTACACACCCTGAAATTGAGCCTTTTGGAAGGGCTGTTTTCAAGTCCTCTTTGGCTGCCAGATGACACATCTCATTTCCTTTGCGTTGGAGCTGACAACTGACCCTCCAGTTGGTTTCCAGAGGCTATATATTGCACGGAAGGAAGAAAACCTCTTTCTCCTGAAGAGCTGTGGTTGTTGTTTACCGTCAAGTTGGAACTGACCCATAGCTGACCCTGTGGTGGGTTTTCAGAGGCAGTTAATCGCTCGGGAAGAGATTGCCCATCCTCCTTCGGAGCAGCTGGTGGCCTCGACCCGCGTGCCTTCAGGATTGCAGCGCAGCTTCTTGCCACTAGGCCACCAGAGCGCCCTAAAGAGCCGCTCGTGGGTTCAAAACATTTGCCTTTGGGTTTGTAATGCAACTTTCCATCCACTAGGCCACCAGGGCTCCCAAGACAACTATTAGGAAGATACAGAGCAGAAACAGGGACTCTTTATCCCGGTTTCATTGTAGGTAGCGGTGGTTAACACCTAGTAGTTCAGACCGCTGAAGCAGAGCCTGCCTTTCTGTCTAATGAGCAGAATTTCCAATTTGCTTCATCAGGACGCCAGTGGGTTCCTAGAAGTAGCTGGGAGTGTTTCCCTGCATTCTTGGGAGGCTTCTGGGAGAGGCCCCTGCGGCATTTCTCTACTAGGTCAGGATCATTTTCTTTTTTTCGCTGCTGGAGATTCCACCTAAAAATGGCACACAGTGACCTCAGGACCACTAGCCTTTTATGTGGGAGTCTGTTTCTGCCCCTATCTGGATGACCCGCCACATGTCCGTGATGCAGGTGGCCTGAGAATCAGGCCGTTGACAGTGATGTCTGTGGGAAAATGTTTTCACAAGGAAGCCTCCTATTCCGAGTATATTCCCTTTCCTTAGGTAAGCATGGCCTGTTCCTTCACTGTGTTGGTATTAGCCTTGAACTGCCTGATGGTTTTGAAAATGCAAACCAGACCTTACCCCCACCCCATTCTTAATGGAAGATTATTTTGAAACGTCATTTACAGTTTTAAGGACTTTGAAGCCAGTGAAGCAAGCCTCTAATAGAAAGCCTTCTCTCCCAGGGTCGATGATGCCATTAGCCTGGTCCAGCTGTATCATATGGTCCATCCACACGGCCAGTCAGCACAGCAGGCCAGGGAGCAGGCTGCTGAGGGACTGAACTTAATTAAGGTAAAGGATCTGGACTCCACAGTGGCTGGTGGTGGTCACTGAGCTGGGAAGAATTCAGCCGTGGGTCATCTGTGCTCTTGAGCTGTGTTATGTGCCATCAGGCCATACCTGACCCTCTAGTGGGTTTTCTGAAGCATTCATTCACACAGGAGGAGACCGCCCATCGTTCTCCTGCAGAGCAGCTGGTGGATTCCAACTGCATACCTTCAAGTTGGCAGTGCAGCTCCTTACCCCTAGGCCACCAGACCTCCCTCAGATTTGTCCCGGTTCTTCGGCCTGGACAACAGAAACCAAGAGTTTGGCAAGGGGTGCAGGAAAGCTGCTGGTGGTGCAGGCGGATCGAGAGGTTCTAATGGGGCCTGAGTGGAGCACACACACCCCCCCCAACCCCTGAGTAAATTGGCCAGGCTGAGCAGTATCTGAGGGGCTCAGCTCCGTAGTGGCCGTGTTCCCACACCGGGAGCAGAAGGCAGGGAGGGTGATGCTGGGAGATTTCGGAACCTTAGGTGCATTATTCATTAGAAACTGCCCATGTCTCAGAACCATGGGCTTCGATTTCTGTGGAAATACTGAGAACTTTTTTTCAGGGAGGGAAGGAATGTCATTGTAAAAGGTCATCATCTCCTAATGGTCAGAGTAAGGAGCTCATGGTAGAGTACATAGTGAGTCCCACTGACCAGCCTTCAATGGAGAAAGCTGGGCAGGCTCTCCTAGTATAAAGAATCTCCTGCTATCAAGGTCTGGACACTTGACAGGGGGTCCCTGTGAGTCAGAGTCCCCAAAAGTGGGCTTGGACTTACTGGGTTTTGAGTTTGCATTTTTTTTTTAATTCACAGAACAAGCATGGTTTTGTGGAATTGGGCTCTCTCCGTAGTATTTTTTGATACTGCAGCATCAGTAAGGTTTACTAAAAATAAAAAGGACACTGCTGCTGCCCTCCCTAGGAGCAGCAGAGCGGAACTTGAAGTACCAGCTCTGATTGTATGTAACAAGTCCTGAAGCAGAAAACTTCCAGAGAAAACAAAGTAGACATGTAGGCTGCTCCCTGCCACCCTAATTTCTCAACCCTAATGGGTTTTTGAGAACAGGCTAAAAGAGATGACAGATTTAAATTTTAAATTAGCACTCTGTGAACCGTGTTGACTAGATACTGCTTTTCTATGATGTTGTTTTGTGCTGTTGAGACAGAACTGACCACAGCTGACCCTCCAGTGGGTTTTCAGAGGCAGTAAATCCCATAGAGGCGACTGCCCATCCTTGTGCCCCATAGCAGCTGGCGGATTTGAACCATGAGCATTCATGATTACAGTGCAGTTTCCTAACCAGTGGGCCACCAGAGCTTCCCTTGTTTATTTTTTTATGTAATACTTTTTTCCCCTCTCTTTTAAACAGGTCTTTGCAAACACAGAAGCACAGAAGGGAGGATATATAGAATTAACACTGCAAGCTTATCAAGATACACTCATCAGCCATTCTACAGCTTCCTGAAAAATATTTTTTTACATAAACTTCATTTTACTAATGACTAATAAGGTTTGGTTTTGTTTATATTGGACCCAGTGTTTTAAAATGTCCAGATTTTAAAAGTACCTGTCTGTACTGCTTTCGAAGTCCTAAACAGTGCCTCTCGCGGAAGTACACAGAACAGCGTTGCCCTGCCCACTTTGTTTTCCATATTCAAAGAGAACATAGGCCGATCCCCAGGTGAGGTAGCTTTGGCTGAATATACCAGTGTTTCAGGATAAAACCAGAACTGTATTCTTATTATTTATAAAGGAAACTCTAGAGCATCTTCATTAATTCAAAAGGTTTTATGAAGATATGGTCCAATGGCAATATGAAAAACAAGATCAAAGCTCATGTCTGTTTTCATTAACAGGAAAATCAAGGTGAGTTAAATGTAGCACATGAAACTCCCTTAGACAGGAAAGGTATGCTGCTCCCAGTGGTCCACGGCCACATGCAGAAGTCTAGGGGTCTGTCCATCGTCCCAAGCACTGTGGTCAGGCTGAAGATGAGCCTCAGTGCTACGCAATTAATGTTTATATGCTAATCATTATTGGGAAATTGGGGAGAGTTCAGTTCAGTCATCCAGAATATCTTCATCCAGATTGATATCTGTTGTGTCAATATCGTCTAATTCCAAATTATCCAAATCCACTTCCAGTTCAATTAAACTCTAAAAAAAAAAGAGAAGACAAAGAAGTTACATATATGCGGGTCAGGAAATCCAAACTGAGACTGGAATTTCTTAACAATGGGAGAGGGCCTCTTATTTCCAAACCCTTGCTGGGAGCAGATGACAAGCAGCTGGTGTCTGACTGAAGGCTCGGACAGCCTGCGGGCACCCCCGGATGGGGAGGGGTGCAGGGATGTGGCTCTGGGAGCTCTGGGCTTAGGGTCTGATGTACCTTTTCCTTGTTGCCTGTGTGGGAGGCCACTTTCGCTGGAGTAGGGGAGCCAGGTTTCCCATCCACGTCCTAAAAGTGCAAATGGACACACGCATGAGAACACAGGAATGTGAAATGCATCCCCCGTCCCCAAGGAAGACCATTCAGGTGGGTCCGGTCTGAGGTTACAGTAGAAATTGACATGCAAGGTTCTGCTGACCTGCTGCTGGGCTGTGGTGCTTGATGGCTGAAAGCCTTTCGCTTCTTCCATTATGTTCCTTTCTTCATTTGGCTGTCAGAAAGGTAATTCTGAAGTTACAATCTAGGAACTTTCCCTTCCCAGATACTAGCACTTAGCCCAACCAGACTTCATAACAGTCTGTTTAAAACCTGACGTAAGTTCAGTGGAGTGCCTAACATCACTGAGGGGCACCTGGGCCACTCACCGTGACCAGGGGGTACTGTTTGGCGGGCCACATATCAGCATGGGTCTCCTTCACCCATCCTTCGGCCACGAAGGCCTCTTTTAAGCCGGGGAAGAGGTTTTCATATTCTGTTGGATCAGCCAGGGATTCTGCGGCTTTCTGGTTGACTTTTGAGAGATTCTCTCTCCAGAGTTTGACCACCCTGCAGATACCACAGAACCAAAGGAAGACTAAGTAAGCATGCCCCCTTTTCAATGGGAACATTTCCCCAAAAATGAAGAGCCGTACCTCGAAACCTGACTGGGTAGGTAAGTTCGTGCTAGAAAGGCAGCTTCTGGAAGACGTCCGGTTCTAATCAGGAGTTCTAGGCATGCATCCAGCCTACAATAAAGTCAGAACTGCTCTTACCAAGAATCAACACAAACAGTGACACTGGACAGATTAAAAACGGTCGGCTTGGTATTGCAAAGTCAACTAACTTCCTCTCCTCCCCCAATTACACACGTTCCTTCATCACTGAAACAGCAACAGGCAAGTTCTATTATCAGTGAGGTGTTAGTTGTGTGACCATTTTCATCCTACTTCATTTTTATCACAAAAAAATAATCCAAAAGACTTTTTAAAACAAGCAGCTTAGATTATTAGCAAGTTTTACAGGCTTTAGGACGTATGCACCCCAGAAATCACTGTAACAGATGAAAACATCCGGGCAGAGAGTACGGCCATCATGGGGTATGCCAGACTTAGAATCTTAGAAAAGATCAATCTGTTGTCTTTATAGTTTTCTGTAAATTTTATAATGTGGGTAATAAAAATATAGTTGGATGATGTTTACGGCATTGAAGTCTATGGGGGAGAGAATAGTCTAAAAGTATTATATTTTAGGGCATTATTTTTATCGTAGGAGTGG
>NW_006400031.1:2894189-2928784 GCF_000299155.1 Elephantulus edwardii | reverse complement strand
AACAATGAATGAATGGAATTCCAAAATCTCTCTAGATGTTCATTGAAATGAAAAATAAATTAAAAAAAAAATATAGCCACGTGTTTCAGACTTTGTTTAGATTTTAGAAAGGTATAATACAGTACTTAAACTATATATAAGTATCCCACATACTAATACTGTACATTAACACATGAATACTAAATAGGATAAAAACAGTTATCTCAGACTTCAGGTCAGGTTTAGCCAGTAGACAGTAACCCAAAAAAAATGAAGAGAGAGAAATAATACATCCACTTTGTATACAGATTTTGTAAATATATTAGACATACACTCACATACACTGGGGTACATTCTCAAATGATCTTCTTTATAATCACCTGCCATTCAGGTACTGGCTGGAGCAATACAACAGCTTCTTGCTTTTATAAAATAGCAGTTGTCTCAGCTATTAATTGGCAGGGCTTCTGAAAAAGTTCACCCATTCTCCAACTTGAGCCTTCCTGAAGAGCTCCTTGGCAAACATGCTCAGAGCATACCGGGCTGAGGTGAGCACCGCCAAATCAAGGCAGCACCACCTTGGATCCTCCTCCAGGGTGCGTTCCTCACATCCCTCTCCAAAACCCATCCTCCATGGCAAGGCAGAAATAACTGCTTTTAATCACGATACGCGTCTCTTAGACTCTGGACTAATACTTACTTGCCCTGTAAGAAGTAGCTCATGAAGGCCACGTTGTTCTTGCCGTCTTTTTCCGCACCCTCTGCTAGTTTGTTCACCATACTCGCATTTCCGGAGGCAGTGGCCAAAAGCAGCAGACCCCCATAATCCTGTGCGTGATGCAGGCACTCCTGGGCCAGGCCAAACTGACATTTGCTAATGGCAAGCTCAGCAAGTTGTTTCCACTTCTGTTCTGACTGGAAGACAGTTTCCAAGTTTAGTAACTTTGGAAATAAATGGTCATTGCCAATATGATCTCTCGTGGCTCGGTCACAGCGAGTAGTGCTGTCAACCCAAAGGCATCTAGTTCAAATCCACCAGCTGTTCTGCAGGAGGAAAATGGGCAGTCTCTTCCCATGTGATTTCAGCCTCTGAAAACCTGCTGGAAGGTCACCCAAATCAGTTCTGATTCGCTACGTAACAAAAATGAACAGAATTCTGTTTACCTGAATGTTTACAATGCTGTTTTTTGTTGCGTACTATTGAGTTAGAACCAACCCACAGCTAGAAAATGCATGGTGGGTTTTCAGAGACAATCACACAGGAGGAGATTGCTCATCCTCCCACAGAGCAGCTGGTGGATTTGAACTGCGTACCTTCAAGACTGTAGCGCAGCTTCTTGCCACTATACCACCACTGCTCTGTAGTGACAGATAAATACTGAACTCTCCTTGTCAAGTTGACTAGCAATCAAAATAAGAGCATGACAAAATGTGGAATGAGAAACATTATACACATAAAATGAAAACATTTTAATGATGCATGAACAATCACCATCAACCCTCTGTACTTTTACTTTGTAATTACACAGTAAAATAAAAAGTAAAACCATCTAATGGGAGTTTTGAGGTAATTAGAGGGTAATTATTTTAATAAGTAATTCTATTTTTTAAAAAGCAGGAAATTGTTTTTTACGTCCTTGAATTTTTAACAGTAATATACATATTATCTGTCCATTGTAGCTTCTTAGAAATTATCTATAATGCCATACACTGGATTCTATCATAGCTAAACTGAATTCTGTCCATCTGAAAGGGGTTCACTAATTCTACTACTCCTTTAAACCACAAATGGGAATCTGCACTACATAAAGATCTCAGAATAGCATTAAACTTTCAGAATGTCTTTGTTAAAACACATATTTCTGGTAAGTACAGGATACTGGCAAATTACTGGTACATCTGCACCCTATATTTTTTTTCTTCTTTGCATTCTAATTTTAGAGTGTCCAGACTATTTTCTTTACTAATCTTGCATTTTTCCTTTTATTCCAAGACCAATCTCATATAAGACATCACAGTGCTTCTCCTTAAAGTGCTAAAGATATCACCGAAACAATTACTTAATAGATGCAAAGATTATAATTCATGTTTATAAAAGACCAGAGACAATAGCCTCACTAAAATGGGTCACTGCTTTGCATTTCAGAAAACTTTCAAAACAGCCTTATACCAAATACACAGCAGTATCTACTGGCGTTTCCACCAATTATAAACAATCATCAATGAGTACATACCTCTGCTTCCACCGCCAACTGATAGGCAATTTTTAACTCTCCCAGCTGAAGAGCAAGCTCAAAGCGATGCTCAGGGTCTGTGGACACTGTAAGAGCTTGCTGCTTGAAGCCCTAAACAGATTTTAAAAAATATACAGGTGAATGAAAAAAATTGGTGTGGGGCACTATGTACTATACGGACCAAATCATTTACTCTGTCGACAAGAAACTCTACTCCTTACCAAAAACCAAACAAACAAAAAAACCCCAAGTAAAGAGAAAAAATAAGAGTCCTTAAATTAACTGATAGGAGAATTAACAGACTAATATCCAGTGGATAACACGCCTGTTTTCTAGGGTAGCTGAAGCTGATTAGATGAATCAACCAACCAAAATCAGAAACGCAAATGAACTGTAACACAGTGTAAAATGCAGCGTCACATGGCCTTGCAAAGCACACGTGGATGGTCTCCTACCGCCAACCTTTTGGTTAGTGATGCAGATGTTAACGGCCATGCAGGGAC
Organism: Elephantulus edwardii; assembly: GCF_000299155.1. NCBI lineage: Eukaryota > Metazoa > Chordata > Mammalia > Macroscelidea > Macroscelididae > Elephantulus > Elephantulus edwardii. The sequence goes on along the minus strand of NW_006400031.1, from coordinate 2,926,068 downwards.
CGCCACATGCAAACTACGAGCCACTGAAAACGCAGTGGAGCACAGGCCCACTCTCAGACTCCATCCATGGGGCTGCTACCGTCGGAGTCAACTCCATGACAACTGATTCTCAGTCATCACTAGACGAGCTGCTTCCCCAGGACAAAGAGCACTGATGGGCTCTGCCCGCGCGGTGAGTCCCTGCGCCCCTGGGATGCGAGAGGCTGGACAAACCTCAAGGATCGTTTCCAGCTTCATCAAACAGGAAGAACACTCAGCTACAGAACGGTCAAGATAAAGAACCGCGACAGTTTTCTGAGGAGTTCGGCCTGACTTCGGATATGGCTCTATTGTTATATCTGAAAAGCTTTAACTCCCCAGAGACAGCAAGCTCCCTGTCTCACATTCACCCATAAATGCATGCAAGTGAGGCATTCTGAATAAGCTGAGCGAGCTTTTTTACTAACACTCAAGAATGGCGGACAGAGGATCAATGAAATGACGCAAACAGAGGCAAAACAGATGAGGACAGAACTAAATACATGCATTTTTATGGTCTTTAAATTCCCTGCTAATAAAACTAAAAAGATACATATTTTTTTTTTAAAGATCATAAAAAAGGCCTAAACTCCCAGGGACACTTAGAAAGGGGCAGGAGATAAGAGCCACACAATTCTGGGAGTTGGAAGCTGGTAGACAAGTATAAATGTGCTCACACAGGACACTGGTGGAAATCTAACCCAAGAGTAAGGAAAGAGCGCAGACTCCCTGAAAAATAAGAGCTGAGGAAGATGGAGATGGAGACCAAATGCTGAACGTGAGGGTCCAGGTTCGACCTCTAACACAAGGGTGACGGTGACAGAGGAGCTTCTTCAGAAGATCAGCCCAAGAGGAAAGACTTGGAGACACAAGCTCTAACGTATCAATCCGTGCCCAGCTGGCACAATCCCTGGTTCTGAACTTACCAGGTGAATAAATTTGTTAAATGAACTCATTAAATGTTCAGGTAGAGACGTACAAGCCATACGGAACTTCTTTTATCCTTACTCAGAAAGAAATGCATATATAACTGATTAAAAAATACTATCAAGGCAAAAGGGATCGAGAAAAGTGTGGTGTAGAATGACAAGAGGAAGAGCACAGAAAAGAACTCTTCAGACAAGGAAGAGTGCTGCTCGGGCGACAGGAGAAGGAAGAACGCAGGACAGAGAACCACCTGCTTCCCCTACCGGGAGGAATTCCACTGCTATCAAGAAATTAGGGCCAACTGACAGTTTCCTGAATCCAGACTCATAACCTTTACAAATTAACTAGTATTAAACAAAACGAAGAGAACTCCTCTTACTTGTTTTTCCAGAAAGTGTGCCACTCTGGTTCTCTGTTCTTTTGGGATGGTAGGCAGGACTTTGTCAGCCATGCTGAAGTCCCTCCGCATGACAGCCGTCTGGTACTCTAACACCGAAACCAGCAGGGAGTAGCTAACAATGTTCAGTTCTTTATCTCCCAGATAAAGCCTGTTGTCTTTAGGAATGTAGCCCAGGAGATACATTGTCCTATAATAAAAATAGAAATTAATTCAGAAATAAGGCCAAACCTATAGTTAAGCAGACAGATACTCCACACTGTTATTATGGATATGTGTCTGCATACCTCTTGCTAAAAGTCTTCCTACATTATTTTTTCAACAGCTAAAACTACAACATTGAATAAACAGACCTATCATTGCTATGAGCCAGTAAAGAAGTGTACTTTTAATTTAAAGAGTACTTTTAAAGAAATGAGGCTTAACAGAAAAGCAAAAAAAAGAACTTCAGCTACCTGTCCAGGTGAGCAATAGTGACTATTTCTCCTCCAACATAGTAATTCAGTCTGTTAACAGAACTTGTGTAAATAAAGCAGTCTCCCACCCACAGGCCTGTTTTCACAATTTCCTGAATCTCGCCAAGAACCTGCAGGAAGAAAGGGAAAAAATATCACATAAAGGATCCACCTTAGAAAACCTATCATGAATAGAAGTGGAAGCTGTATGGCAGAAAGGGAATACAAAGTCAAATTCTACTTCAAAAACATACTGTCCTTCCTTCCTTGGAACTTATGCCAAGAGCTTCTTGGACAAATATTTACCATGAAAAATCTCCCTGCTGGGCCAAACCTGTGCACTGAGGTGTGGATCTAAAACCACACACATGAAGCTGGAGTGTTAAGAATGGTCCAGAATGTCTCCACAACAGAGGATTTGTCTTTGTCATCTATCTGGATGGAAGTCAAATGACTTTGGCTAAACACTCTTAAGACTAAAATATCTTTTAATTTCCATAATGAAACACATTACTATTTGACAGTCAAAGATTTCCTTAAAGCCAAGCACAGATTTCTTACAAACATATATGCTTTTCATTTTCCCTTTTCATTAGAATTCCTTTTTATATGCTTCACTTCCTCAGACCTAATTTATAATGAGGTCCCCAAATCAGTAGAGATCTTTTAAAAACAGAGCTGAAACTGTGCGGATGCACCTACTTCAAAGGCATCTTCAATGCCGTCTTCAGTCACTCCTTCATGTGTTTCTTGTGCAGCCAAGACTTTTTCTGGCAGATACTTAAGGATGAAAAATGATTCTTCAGTGGCAATGCAGACCAGCTCTCCAGAGTCAGACCAGAAAATCTGCAAAACACAACATGGGCAAGTGATTTTGAATGAGTGCAAAGAGAAAAATGAAATACTCTTTCCTTGAAAGATCTACCTTCTAACAGTAAAAAAACTATTCTGTGTGCACTTAACACTTTCAAGTACATATGTAAATATATGTGGAGCTCTAGTGCAAAGAAACTGTGCTGCAATCCCACAGACACATGGTTGGAACCCACCAGCTGCTCCATGGGTGGATAAGCAATCTCCTCCTTTGCAATTTAGTGCCTCTAAAGCCCTGCTGGAGGGTCAGTTATGGGTCAGTTCCACCATCTCAAGAACATCCAACAGGAAGGAAGTGACCGCTGCATTTAGCCTAGCACTGCAAAGACCCAAGGAAGACAGGCGGCAGGCTGCCAGGAGACCCTGGGTGTGTATCATTTAAGGGAGCAGCAGTCGCTCTACAATCCTATTTCTCCCCTAATTCTATTCCATCATCACCTCCTTAGGGAGCCTTAATCGATCCCTCCCTCCTCCCACTGCCACCTCCTGTGATATTTAAATATCCTTCAGAATAATATACACAATATAAATAAAAATTATGCATACAAACATCTAACATGTACGTACGTACGTACGTGTGTGTGTGTGTGTGCATTAGGATTTGTTTTGTCCTCTTTCTCCTCAAGCACTAAGTTCTGCCTCTTAGGGTGACGTCACCCCAGCTGAAAATGCATGCTCAGAAGAACAGAACCAGAGCCGTGAAAGTCATAGCTCTAGGGAAGCTGGTTTGTACACAAAGGCTTCCTGAGGATGAAGTGGTCAAAGGAAGAAGCAGGCAGCTCTGAACAGTAGGAAACTTCCTGCCCCTGGGAACATTCACCTCGTCTAAATAACCATCGTCGGGAAGAGGACAGGCTTTGTGAACTGTGTGTGTACTTCTCGGGCCTTGTCAAGTCCAAAGGGCCTTAATTTCTTGCCTTCAAAGCATGCTTTTTTCCCTCTGTGCCAAAGACCATGTACGATATGAATAGCACCTGGCATGTCTATAATTTTTTTATACTTTTCAAAACACTCCAAGTTCAATGCCTGGCTCCAATACCACAATCCTGTTTTTCTAAGCACCCCTGAGGTAAATGACAGTGCTTCCCACACAATGGAACAGGGACAACTGGGTACAAGGACATTTCTTGACCTCAGGGACCAAGCACACAGCACAAAAGACGCTACACAAAGAAAACGCACGTGTTTGGGCTGAATTTCAATCCTGCGTATGAGTTCTGTGTTGTCCCAGTCATAGAAGGCTAACCCATTTACAGATCTGACTCCCAGTAAAAAGCCTCCGTAAATACCTAAAAGAACAAAAAGGGTTGTTCAGGTGTTTTTCCCAAAGGTTAAAAAAAAAAAAGTTATCAAATGTAAACAGTACTCACTTTCAGCTCCAAAATCCGGTTTAAACGATTTCTTTTCCTTAAAGTTCTTAAATATCTTGACCACACTGTTGCTCTCTCTTATTGCGTATCTGGGATGGGTGGGGTGGGAGACAAAAAGGGGCAATGACTTTCTAATAGAACAATTCACAGATGGCTTTATTTTCCATGAAACCGTTTTATGAACATTATCATTTGGACAGAAATTTATTTTGTTGAGAAAGGAAGAGTGGGGACAAATCCACAGAAAATGAGTTTCAAGAAAGATTCAATAACTGAAGATGACATCTGACTCCAGCATCTTTCCCAACTAACTCCAGGTCCAGAGGGAAAAAGTCACAGGGAGGAGGTGCCAAGGATGTCACCTGAGGACCAACTTTAACCTTATGCCCACGGGACAGGCTCCATCAAGGAAAGGGATGATGGGTCTCCAACTCAATGAAATGATTTACATCAGCTCAAGGTAACCAATTTATTACTGGATACAGAAAGAGCAAAGAACACTCCCACCCAGGTGTCCCCAACTCAGCAGGCTCTAGTGAGAACGGCTCTTTCATACGGAGCCGCCTAGATCATGCCGACCACACACCCCTTAAACGTGTCTGCACGCAGAAGGCCCATCTGCCCTCGGGGCAAGCAGAGGAGTGAGTACTTACTCTGAAGAATCATGCGCCCAGGCAAATTCCTGGGCCGACCCAAAGCTCTTGTTCCTCAGCGCCATGGCGGTGTAGATGATGTACTCCCCGTCACCACACACCACGACAAACCTGGAAGTTAAAGAAGCTGGCCGTAACTTACACCATTTAGCTCAGTATCGGTGAAGTTACATGTTTCTTTGACTACAGAGTGAGACAATTTTGATCCCAAAGCCGGTTAGGAAGATGAGGTTATTGCTACTGCACTGGCCTTCTCTAACAAAGAATGTTGAGGAGGAAGACGCGACTGGCTGCTGACGTGCAGGGGACGATGAGTTAAGCCCCCATCTGCCAACCAGTGTGTTAATTGCATTTACGGTATAACAAGGCACGGACTTGTTACAAGAGTGTCTTCATTTTTTTTTTTAAACTTTATTATTTTGTGTGTGTCTGTACCGTCAAATCAGATCTGACAGGTACAGGAGGAGATTGCCCCCTTTTCCGGCAGAGCATCTGGTGGATTTGAACCACATATCTCTGGGATTGTAGTGCAGCTTCTTGCCACTAGGCCACCAGAGCTCCCCGAGTGTCTTCATTTTAAAACTCAGGTTTCTACGATCACCTACCGTCCATTGGGGTTGTGCTGAATCGTCTGAGGGTATATTTCACAGCTGCCCATGTCCTTGACTGCCAGGGGCAACCTTTCTCCATCCTTGATTTCGGCATCCCCCATGGCTTTCAGGTTGGCCTGCTGGACTTCCGAATGTTTGGCCCAGATGATCTTTCCGTTGGCATCCATGGACATGGCAGGCTCCTCTCGGCCCAGCTGCGACAATGAGATGGCTCTTAGCAATGACAGAGAAAACCAGAAAAAGCAACAAACCACAAGCCATCTCTTCCTTCATATAACAGGGAGCACTAGTTCCTTTCGCATGCTTTTAAATCTCCAGTGCTTAAACCAGTCAAAGAAAATTGGTAACTTAGGAAATGATGGTACAAAAATGCCAGGGAAACAGCGTCTCCTCTGCTCATCTACTGAGGAGGCTGAGAAGACGCTGGACGTTACCTTCACAATGATGCTCCCTTCGTCATAGCCCAAGGCCACGTTGTTGGACCCTCGCAGACTGGCCACGCACCATACCCTTTCCATGCCATAGTTCAGCGTGCTCTCCAGACGGTAGGTGCTTGAATGCCAAATACGCACGGTTCCTAAAAGGAACAAGGCAGTCATTCCCTCTGCTTGGGAGCATCCAACAAGGAATTCAGAGGGAAACAGCTACAAAGAAATCTTCCTAGGCAAAGAGGAAGTAACTTCTGGGAGTTGGGTTATCAGCCTGTAAAGTCATTTTATAAAGCCACACACTAAAAGGAAGAAATTCTAAGGAACAAAACCTAACAAAAAGGTGATCTTGAGTGTACCTAACAACATTTCCTAGACAAAAGGGCTACTTGTACCAAGTGCTCTATGCGAGTGATCTCTTCTCACCCGTGCTCTAACCCTCTAATGTTTTTATTCTACTTCCTAATAAGCCCCAACCACATAGCCAGGGGGCCATCAAGGGCTGACGTTTACTCCAAGGTACATTCTTTCTTAGTTTTTCTCTGGAATTTCTGGGTGCTATGTTAGTGACAGACTCAGTAGTGATAGTGATTCATGACAGTGGGATGATGCTGTTGATAACACCTTCCTGATTTATAGTTAAATCTACCCCTCTAATGAAAAGAACAAAATGCTTGCATGCCTCCACTCACATGGCAGAGTCCTAACCAGGCTTCAGAATCTGTGTCACGTTTACAAGCACAGGGGGCGGGGGTGTGCGAACACCACACTTTCTGACTTACCATCTTCTGAACCTGTGATGATGATGGGCAATTCAGGATGAAAGCTGGCACAAGACACATTCTGGGCATGCCCCTCGAGCGTCTGCACACACGTCTTGTTCTGCACTCAACATTCAGAAAACAATGTATTAGCAACACAGTAACCCAAAAATGTGATCATCCCAATACACGAGCATGTGACAAATTACAACAGTAATGACAATCTAAATAGTGTTCAGTACAGAAGTGTGTGAAGGGGAATCTCTTGTTTATATACACGAGTACTGTTTCCAGTTATTCCAGGGAACATGTAAGTAAATGCAAATAGAACTCTCTTTTAAGGGAAAAAAAACAAGAATATTTTGGCTTTCCTTTAAATATTACTCCCCAAACTCCTGCCTCTTCCTACACGTACCATCTGTGGATGGAGCTGAACAGTGTGCTAGACTGTGATATTTTTATTCTGGATTTAATTAAGATTTTAGGGACCTGAAAACTGAAGCTGATTTTCTAACCTTCATTTAATGGACTGCTTATAGAAACTTTGCATATTAGAGGCAAAAAACAGAAATGTAAGAAAATTTGAGATAAAAAAGTACTGTTAACAAGCGTGTAACTGGGCTCCTAAAAGCTCTTGGTGGCAAAATTATTTGTATCATGACTCTATCATGACATTTAATCAATGACCTGCTAGTTTTCAAATATAATTATGACAAGAAAACTTGTAATACTATTAAATGAAACTAAACACATTGACATTTTAGATTTAAAATCTTGATAGAGGTAAGTTTTCATTTGCACGAAGTTTTGGAATTGTAGCTTAGGTACAAATCCTGCAGCCTTACATGATTTTGCTACGAGTAGAGATCGGGAAGTTTAACACTCCTGTGCTGTGAGCAATGGTACGAACCACAGCTAACGTACGGTATGGGAAGCGAGGTTATGGGCAAACTGTTACCTGGTAGTCCCATATCTTGACAAGACGGTCGTCGGCCCCTGAAATGAGGTACGGCTTGTCGCCCCCACTGTAGTAGTCAATGCAGTTCACCCCTTTCTCGTGTCCTTCCAGAGTGAAATTTGGTGATGAGGAGCCCAGCTGCCACACCTTAAAAGAACAAAAGCATCTGTCAGTCAGTACTGGGCCTCACCTTTCAAAAGCCAGCTCCACTGTACTTTACTTTCCCGTGATTATACCTTTTTTACAATTTTTTTCATTTTAATGAAAGTTTACAGAGACTTAGGGTTTCCAGTCATTCATTGTTTCGCTCCTCACCCCAAAATTCACTCCTCTCCTTAAAAAGAAAGAAAAACTCTTCATTGTTATGCAATCCTTCCCCCGCCCTGGCCAAGGCCACTCCACTGTGCAGCCTTCACTCTGGACTTCTGTAATGACAAGAATACCCATTCATATGTCCTTTCCACTGTACTTTCATGATGCTAAGTGCCAAAGCCAGGAGGGAGAAGCTGGGGGACATTTCTTATTCCATTTGTTTGCTTTTACGTGGATTACAAGGGGGCGCGGCTGTAGACACTATGGCGTTCTTTGCAAATGTCAATTTCCAGGAGTCACTGCTAGCGATCAGGCTTTGGTTTGATCTAGAGTGATGCTCGCAAAGTTAGATTTTAAAAGACACCCCAAGTCATCACAGGCTACTCTGAGAAACACTTCCTTCAGGGTAGGCATCGTTTGTGAGAGAATAAACACAAGGATCTAGTAAAATGTTTCCAGTGAAAGTTACTGCTTAATTAAACACTGAAAAAGTATGGGACTAGCATGAAAAATTATTCAAGTACAACTATGAAGCTTTCACTTTACAAAGCTTTATGGAGTACCTACTTATCATACCTTCTGTGTGGAAAGGTCTGTAAGGAGCAGGGGGACAGAAAACAAAGGTTTATCCCCACGCAGCTGACAGTTCAGGAAAGAAACACATTGTCAAACATATTAACTACGAGGAACTGCGAAAACAGCTGTAACAGAGGTGAAATACCACAGAAAGTATTACTGGCATGACGTAAGTCCAGAATAAGAGCTGATAATAATGGGGGGTGGGAACGGACTGTATAACAATGAAAGAATATTTTTTTTTTCCAAAGAGAAAAGCAAACTGGGGAGTAGGGAAGGGCAGGGAGGAAAATGTGCAACAATGAATGAAAGGAAATCCAAGTTCTCTATAAACTTCCACTAAAATCTCTATTTTAAAAAAGTTCTCTCTGGAAAGGCTATATAGACTCATTACTGCCAAAGCCCGCGGCACTTAGCCTTAGTATATCAGCGCGTCACAGAAAAGGAAAGACAGGTTTTTTTCCCAGTCAGAACGTGTATGAAGTGGGATAGAGGAGTTTCTAGGGTTTGCATAAACAGTAGGACTTGTACTTTGGTATGCATAAATTGTTAAGATTTTTTTAAATTTTCAAACTGAATATTACAATGATACTTCATTTTGTTCATAAAATGTTAGGAATCATTAAAAAAAAAAAGAAAGAAAAGAAATACAACAGAAAGAATGAGACAAGCACGGTTAGTTCTGCCTAGAAATGAAGTGTGTGCTTCAGGAGAGGGTCTTAGAGTGAACCCTTACTAGGCTTTGGCAACAGTAGTTATCCAGAGGAAGAGGGAATCAAGGGAAATACAAGAGAACTGCAGACAGAAGCAGCGTGAGAAGCCAACAGAAATGTGTAGTGGAAGGCATCACAGAAGTGACGGGTGATCATACTGAGGTGTGGCTGGGGAAGGGTGGCCTTGGCCAGATAGTCTATTGAGCGTGGAATGGGAGGTAGCAGGGAAAGGGCAGAGACAAGTCACGTGTGCCTGGGTTGGCTGGGCAGTGAATGTACTGGTTATTTCTGAAAGGGAAGTGTCTTTCACCTGCTAGGTAAAAATACTTGTCTGTCAGACATTCTCCTAACAGTGAACATCCAAATTAAGACAGACTAGAAAAAGGACTGGCCATCCACTTCTGAAATATATCAGGCCTTTGAAAATCCTTAGTACAGTAGAGCACACTTAGAGTAGACTAACAGATATGGCAACTGAAGGCGAGCCCTCAAATTTGGAAACACAAAGGAGGAGAAACAGTTGTAAGAAGAAATTAACAATTGGTACATGGAATGTTAGAAGCATGAATGGAGGAAAACTGGACATTGTAAAGAAAGAAATGGAACGTGTAAATATTGACATATTAGATATTAGTGAAATGAGATGGACTGGCGTAGCACATTTTGAATCCCACGATCTTATTATCTATTATGCTGGAGATGAAAAGGTGAGAAAAAAACAGGGTCACCTTATAGTTGAAAAAGCCATTTCCGGAGCCATCTTGAAATACAATACTGTGAGTTGACAGGATAATACCCAAACACATACAAGGAAGACCTGTTAATATCACTATCATTCAAATTTATGCACCTACAACTTGAGCCAAAGAGGAGAAAATAGATGATTTCTATCAACTTTTGCAGTCAGAAATCAATTAAACATGTAATCAAGATGCTTTAATAATGGGTGACTGGAATGCAAAAGATGGGAATCAGGAAGAAGGATCAGTAATTGGAAAATATGGACTTGGTGACTGAAAGGAGGCTGGGGACAGAGTGACAGAATTCTGTACAATCAATGATTTATTCATAGCAAATACTATTTATAAGAAACATAAACACAGGCTATACACATGGAATTCACCTGATTACGTCTGTGGAAGGAACTGTTGGAGAAGTTCAATATCAGCAGGAGAAACTAGGCCAGGTGCTGACTGTGGAACAGACCCTCAACTTCTCATATGCAAGTTCAAATTAGAACTACAGAAGGTTAAATCATATCCACAGGAATCAAAATTTGACTTTGCGTCTATAGCCCATTAATTTAAAAACCAATTCAGCTATAGGTTTGAGGCCTTGAACACTAATGAATGAAGACCAGATAAGCTGCGGGAAGATATCATGAATATCATTCATGAAGAATCCAAAAGGCCATTACAAAGACGAAAGAAGAAATGACCAAAATGGATGTCAGAAGAGACTCTGAGTATTGCACTAGAGTGCCGAGAAGCCAAAGCAAGGGGAAGAAATTAAGAAGGTAATGAGCTGAATAGGCGGCCATGTTCTTCCTTGTTGGCTCCCCCCAGGGTCTTGGGAAGTTCTCCTTGCCAGAAGGAGCACGGTGGTATGAGCGCAGCAATCGTGGCAAGCTTTTGGAGTCGAGTGCTTTTCCGGGAATGTGTTTGACGTGCAGGTTCGCTACGAGTCGTCTATGACTCGACGGCACGAAACAACAATAACAACGATGACGACAAAGAGAGAGCTATGTTGGCCTAGTGGAAAGGAAGTTATGCTACCAAGCCAAAGGTGGGTGATTTTCATCTGCGGCCCTCGGCCAGGTTCAAATTGTTTTCCTGTCAAACATTCTTCTAGGTGGTATCGCACTGGTCTGTGTGTTGCTGTACAGAGGTAACTCTTGTGATGCTGAAGACTGTGACAGTGATGTGCCAATCGTGGTAATGGGCACCCATGGTGGACAGTGTTGGCTGGAGCTTGCCGACTAAACCAAGCCTGGAAGCAGGAGCGGCATCCACTTCTGAAATGGCTTGCCTCTGGAAACTATGAACAGTGCTCAGGCTGTTCGTTCATAGGGTCGCTATGAGTCGAGCTCAACTCGAAGGCAATCACAACAACAGCAGACAGAAGAAACAGTTGGAAAAGCTCCATGCCAGGATAACAGGCCAGAATCCCAGATGTCTCTTAATGTTAGCTGAGGCTGTGCTGTTGTCACTGTTACTGTTGTTATGTGCTGTCGAGTCGCTTGCAACTCATAGCGACCCTATGTACAACAGCCCTAAACCCTGCTCTATCCAGTGCCAATCGCACTGCCTCTGAAACACCCATCCTGATTACCCCAGTCACTGAATCAGTCCACCTCACAGAGGGTCTTCCCCTCCTGCGCTGTCCCTCTACTCTACCCAGCATGATGTCCCTCTCCAAGGACCGGTCCCTCCCTACAACATGTCCAAAGTGTTTTAGACAGAGGTGCTGTTAAGTGAGCTGGGAAGTGTAGTGACCCTGTGAGCAGCAGGGCCGATCCTTGCTCTATCCTGCACCATCCTCACCGACTCAGACACGCTCAAGCCCATCATTACAATCACCGTGTCAATCCAGCTTGTTGAGGATCTTCCACTCTCCTTTCACCCTCCCAGCTAATGCCTTTTTCCATAGACTGGTCCCTCCTGAAAACATGCCCCAAGTAGGTAAGATCCAGCGTCATTCTTCTTACCTCGAAGGAGCACCATGACTGCACTCTCTCCAAGACCCACTTGTTAATTCCTCTGGCAATCCTTGTGCTATTCAGGACCCTCTGAACCAATGATTCAAAGTCACTGATTCTTTATTCATTCTTGTTCACTGTCTAACTTTCAGATGCATAGCAAGTAACTGAAGTCTATTATTAAATCTGGTCCACCTTAGTTTTCAAACTGCTATCACCACTCCTTAGCACTCTGGAGAGGGCCTTGACAGCAGATTTTCCTAATACTACATGTCTTTTGATTTCTTGACAGCTGCTACTATGGGATCCAAGTAAAGAAAATAGTTGATAACTTCAGTTTTTATCTACTTATCATGACGTTGCCTGTCCAGTGGTGAGGATTTTTGTTTTCTTATGCTAACATGTAACCAATATTGTAGTCTTTGATCTGTTTAAGCATTTTAAGTCCTTCTCCCTTTCAGCAAGCACGTTTGTGTCATCTGCACCATGCAGGTTGTTAAATCTTTCTCCAATCCTGATGCCACCCACATTCTACTTCATATAACCCAGCTTCCAGAATGATGTGCTCAGCACACAGAGTGAACACGCATGGAGAAGGAATACAACCCTGACACACACCTTTCCTGATTATAAACCAGACACTGACCCTTTGCTCTGTTCAAATAACTGCTTCTTGGTCTACACAGAGGTTTCACATGAGCACAATTAAGTGTTCTGGGATTCAAAATCATCCCAATATTATTCATAATTTGTTATGAGCCACACACCCAAACACCTTTGCATAGTTAATAAAAGGCAAATAAATATCTTTCTGGTATTCTGTTTTTACCCAAGATCTCTCTGAAAACAACAATGATATCGTTTCTTCCATGGCCTATTCTGAATCCAGCTTGAATATCTAGTCAAGCAGTTCCTTGATGAAACGTGCCAAATGGTGTCCCATCAATTCCTGGGACCTGATTTTTTTGCCAATGTCTTCATAGTATCTTGAACTTCTTCCTTCATTACCACCGATTCTTACTCGTATGGTACTTCTTGAAAATGGTTCCATGCCAACCAATTCTTTTCGGAACAATGACTCTTGTGTATTCCTTCCATCTTCTTTTGATGCTTCCTGCATCATCCAAGACTATGCCCACAGAATCCTTCAGTATTGTAGCACGAAGTTCCACTTTGTTGATTTTGTTCTTCAGTTCTTTCCGCTTGAAAAAAATGCCCCGGCATGTTCTCCACTTTTGGTTTTCTAACCCCAGCTCTTGGTACGTTTGTGGTAACACTTTGTTTTGTTTTCTGGAGTGGTCCTTTGGAGATCTTCTATCCATCTCTTTTGGTTTAGCCTACCTTCCCCTTTGTTGGCTTCTCTATGCAATTTCTAGATTTTTCTTCTGACATCTCTTTGTTCTTTTCCTTCTAATCTGTCTTTGTAATAACCTTTTTGCTTTCTTCAGTCTTACAACATCTTTCATATAGAAAGACACTCTTCAGTTAAGGGCCACAGGGTTTTCCTAACAGGACATAATGTTTTAGATCAAAATGAGAAGCTCTATTTTATTTCATAATGGGCTTTTTTTTTTAAAAAAAAAAAAGGTATAATGATGAGCTCTTAAGACATTAGTCCTAAATCAAGAATAACTTTCTGAGCAGGGAAACCAACTCCATTTGGCCCATAATTTTAACTGATAGGGTGAACATCTTACCTTAATTGTCCTGTCCAAAGAAGCACTGGCAAACTGATTATTATCTTTGGGGTTGATCACAATCTGCATGACATAATGGGTATGTCCTTCAAACACTTGGGAGCAAGACCACTTTTTATCCCAGTCCCACAGCTTAATGAGCATGTCGTCTAGGCAAACAAACAAAAAAAGTTCCAAGTAGTTGTGGTTTCTATTTCTTTCACTGCACAACCAAGACACAAAAGTTTTCTGCCTTTTTAGACAGGAAACCTAACAGTATAAATCATACATTCCAAGACGTACAGAAATAAAATGAGAATGGGACAGATTTTTCAAAATCCTTATTTTTCTAAGAATAAAGTTAACACTCCAGAGAGGAGTGAGGATAAAGAAGCCATAAAACTAACAACAAAGGGAGCTCTGGCAGCCTAGTGGCAAGAAGCTGTGCTGCAATCCCAAAGGCATGCGGTTCGAATCCACCAGATGCTCTGCTGAAGAAGGATGGGCAATTTCCTCCTGTGCCAGCTGGATCTGAATTGACGGTACACAACAAGGAAAAAAACAAAACAAAACAAAAAAACCAACCAAACAAACCTAACAACAACATAAAACTATTGTGATTTAAAAAAAACTTATGTGCGATTTAACACAGACTTGATCTGAGTCTAGTTATGACTGGAAAATGGCAATGCCTAGAGAACAATTATTTACTATTATGATAAAAGATTGGTTACTAAAGAAGTTTTTCACTACCTCTCAATGTTTAATTTAAAAATGCTTCAAAGAGCTATTACTAATTCAGTACTACGTGTCTTAATTGGTTTCCAAAAGGTCTACTAATTTATACGTTAATACTAAAGAATACATTAGTCTGACTATAAAGATTAAACTAGCTAGGGTATGGCAATCCATAAAAACTCACTCATCAGCATGTAAATGAGGCCAGTGTTTATTTATCTAGACTTTCAAGTCTCCCCTGGCAGGAATCTGAGCAATTGCTACACAAATCCTCGATACTGTTGATACTTCAAAGGCAAGTAGCACTGATATAGCATGTTAATGGATTAAAAGTTTAAAGGCTGCCTGGAATTAGAACTCTATGTTTAAGAACTGTAAAAAAAAAATAAAAAATAGCTGTCTCACTGAATAGAAATGAATTTTCTGAAGAGAAAGGCATTCCAAAAGGGGGTCATCTCTTACCACTGCTAGTTAAAATGAAAGGCTGGGTGGGATGGACGGCGATACAGCGAATGTAGTCCGAGTGAGCTTCAAACATATGCACTCTCTCCAGGGTATTGTAGTTGAACACTCTAATCTGCATGTCATCCTAGAAATGGGAAATTTTAAAGCCATCATCACTGTTATGAAGTAAATGGCATGAAAACCTCAATATTACAAACTCAAGGAATGAAGTCCATGCTTCAAGAAAGTGTGGCATATAATAAAGAAAAAGAATTCAAATTCTGTAACTCATTTACATAGTTAATTACCAATTCAGAAAATGGGATTACTGAAGCAGAGAATTACTTACCGCGCCTGTCACAACCCAATTCTTTCTTGCAACAAACTTTGCAGCTCGCACAGGAAGGTCACACACTTCAAATGTCTTCACAAGAGTCTTAAAAATTTAAAAAGAAAATAGACCTTTGAGTCATGAGGAAATAACTGTCCTATAGAGCAAAAAAAAATGAATTCTACTATATGAAAACATTATTTAGTCCATTTTGAATTTTAAGATATTCTCACACTAAAATGTGAAAGCTCAACACTAAAAAAAAAATATTAGGAATCAATCAAAACTTAAATACTTAAAAAACTGGCAGATTTTGATTTGTTTCTGCTGTTTAAAATGAAAATCAAAGAAATGACTAAGAAAGAAAAAGCTAAAAAAGAGATCTAATTATTCCATCCACTTCAGCAGTATGCCACCATGTCAATGCCATTGGTTAGTGAGATACGACAACAGTGATTTAAACTTCCCTGGAGCTATGCAAACTAAAATTAGACAGACACATAAATAGAAAAGACAGACAGAGAGAAGCACAGGAGACCCTAGGAAGATCAGCAATGACTACACCTTTTTGTCTTCCCACTTTGATGACTATTCTTTACAATTCTGAACTTGATGTCCAGTCTTATTTTTTTATGTACCACAGCAATGACTAAATAAGTAAGAAACACATGCACAACCTTGCTGATGAACAAAGCATATTTCTGCTTTAAAAAAATGATACAGATATTCTTTCACTTCTCCAGGTCACTTTTTGTTTCCTGTAGTAGTGTTTTGAATTTTTTTTTTTTTTTTAATTTTATTATTTTTGTGTGCGTGTACCGTCAAATCAGATCTGACTGGTACAGGAGGAGATTGCCCCTCCTTCCCCGGCAGAGCATCTGGTGGATTCGAACCGTGTGTCTCTGGGATTGTAGTTGCAGCTCCTTGCCACTAGGCCACCAGAGCTCCCCTTGAATTTTTCTTTGACTAGATCTTTTGTGCTTCTGGTTAGATTTACTCCCAAGTACTTCATCTTGTGATTGATTAGCTGTTGTGAAGGGTATTGTTTTTCTAATCTCCAGTTCTGTGTTCTCTTTGTTACTGTAGAGAAATTCAATTGATTGTTGTAAGTTGATCTTGTATCCTGCCACTTTGCTGAATTGGTCAACTACGTTCAGTAGTTTTCTTGCTGAATCTTTAGGGTTTTCTAAGTATACTATCATATCATCTGCATAGAGAGATAATTTTACCTCCTCTTTGCCAATTCTGACACTTCTTATTTCCTTCTCTTATCCTACTACAATTGCTAAGACTTCCAATACAATATTGAATAGGAGACGTGATATTGGGCATCCTTGCCTAGACCTGGAGAAGTGGAAGAATATCCCTTGCTTATGGATAGGAAGACTCAATATTGTGAAAACAGCAATACTACCAAAGGCAATTTACATGTTCAATGCAATCCCAATACAAATACCAATTCCATTCTTCAACAAGAAGGAA
This sequence comes from Elephantulus edwardii, assembly GCF_000299155.1. NCBI lineage: Eukaryota > Metazoa > Chordata > Mammalia > Macroscelidea > Macroscelididae > Elephantulus > Elephantulus edwardii. The sequence goes on along the minus strand of NW_006400031.1, from coordinate 2,909,647 downwards.
AAGGCAATCTCCAATTTCATTTGGAATGAAAAAGAGGCCCCGAATAAGCAAAACATTCCTTAAAAAGAGAAACAAGGCAGGAGGCATCTCACTCCCTGATTTCAAATCCTACTACACTGCCATGGTGGTCATGACAGTGTGGTACTGGTACAATGACTGACACATAGATCAATGGAATAGGACTGAGAATCCAGAAATCAGCCCATCTCTATGGTCAACTGATTACTGATAAGAAGATTCAATCAGTCAAGTGGGAAAACAACAGCCTTTTTTAACAAATGGTACTGGCAAAATTGGAAAACTATCTGTAGAAAACTCAAGCATGATCCACACCTCACTCCAGACACAAAAACCAACTCAAAGTGGATCGTGGCCCTAGGATTAAAACCAAGGACTATAAGCTTCATTAGAGAAAAGCTTGGAAGAACTCAAGGAGTCCTAATTCACAACATAAAAGTCTTCGAAGCATCCTGAAAAATCTACAACCAGGAGAGGACAAAATAGATGAAAGGGACCTTCTAAGAATCAAATCCCTATGCACATCCAAAAATTTCTCCAACAGGGTAAAAAGGGAAGCCACAGTCGGGGAAAAATATTTGGTAATGACACGTCAAACAGGGGACTTATATTTAGAATTTATAAAATACTCGAGCACCACAACAAGATAAAGGTAAATAACCCAACTGAAAAATGAGCACAGGATATGAACAGACACTCCACCATAGAAGACATTCAGATGGCCAACAAACACACGAAGAAATGTTCTAAATCCCTAGTTCTGAGATGCAAATCAAAACAACTATGAGAAAAAAAAACAACTATGAGAAAAAAAAACAACTATGAGATATCATCTCACCCCAGTAAGAATAGCAAAATTTAACAGAACAGCAAGCAACAAATGCTGGCAAGGTTGTGGAGAAACTGGAACCCTTATTAACTGTTGGTGGGAGTGTAAAATGGTGCAACCACTATGGAAGGCTGTATAGTGCTTTCTCAATAACCGCCACCCAAGCAGATATATGCACACCCATGTTTATTGCTGCTTTGTTCACAACAGCAAAGAGTTGGGAACAACCCAAGTGCCCATCAACAAACGAATGGATAGAGAAGCTGTAGTATATTCACAGAATGGAATACTATGTTGCATTAAAAAACAAGGAACTCATGAAATATTATACAAAATGGGTGACCCTGGAGGTCATTATGCTGAGTGAAGTATCTCAGTCAAAAAGGACAAATATTGATTGCATAGGGCCACTGTTGTAAAACGGGACTGACATCAGTGTTGAAGGAAGACTGAGAAAGATGGGATAAATTATGTATACATTGAAACAGATGAGGGATAGAACTGCTTAAAAGGGATATATGAGTAGGTATTATTATAATGACAGGAGTCCAGAAAGAAGGCTGCATAGTGGAGTGGACTTGCTGGGTAGGGATTGAATAACAATGAAAGACTTTTTCATTTACTTTTCAAAGAGAAGAGTAAGTTGGAGGGGAGGGGTTGGTAGAGAGAAAAGAGGAAAGGAGGGAGGGAAGGAGGGAGGGAGGAAGGAAGGAAGGAAGGAAGGAAGGAAGGAAGGAAGGAAGGAAGGGAGGGAAAACCCAAAGTCTCTGTAAACTTTAATTATAATTCATAAAAAAAAATCCACAAAATGTAAAAAAAAAACAACAAAAACCCTTAAAAAAAACCCCAACAACCCACACAGAATAGGCACACAGAATAGGGACTGGATCACAAGAACTGTTGAACCTACTCTCACCTCCCAGGTCCAACTTCAAAGACCTTTCGGACAGAGACTGAACAAATGGGAACTTGTTATACAGCTGTTACCAGATTAATATGATATGGACATTAATGGCAGACAAGTGTCAGAAACAGCATGCAATGACACAGAAAATGCACAAAAGGCCAACGCAAACCAGCAAACACTGGCATGTGCTGAGCAATGAAAATAAGGCAGATGTAGAAAAAGCAAGCATAGCTTTTAACTCCATGTTTTAACTCCACTGTGGCTATTATAAATGACAAAAGAAATGGTCTCTGCCCCTAGACGCTACACAATCTAAGGGAAAAAAAGGTCCTTCGTTTCTGGCGAGAATCTGGAAAGACGGGGTCATGGTGGGCAGAGTGCACTGGTGATTCATTTTATAAGACACAATAAATGGGAATGATTATATGAAACACATGTGAATGAAGGATAGTATAGAACACAATGTATATCAATTTGGTATGCAAATCAATATAAAATTTTTTTTAAAAAGGAAAAGAAAAAAGACAAAGCTACACTCACACAACATGTAACATCTGATGTAGAAGGAAAACCTTAACATTTGACAAGTATAGTTTCTTCTAATCTGATTTGAAAGCAAGAACTTTCTTTCAAATGAGTAAACTGAGATTCATCACAGTTAAAAGGCTCGTTCTGCTCATTTTATCAACCAGTTGGCCTCAAAGTGTGAAATACATTTCAAAACAAATTTTAAAAAAAAATTTATCACACAACAACAAATATATGTTGTTGTTATGTACCGTCCAATCATAGCTTGGATTCGACGTGTCAGAACCAACTCCTGGCTGACCGTCCGGTGGGTCTCCAGAAGCAGTAAATGGCCCAGGAGACTGCCCGTCCTTCTCCCGTGGAGCCGCTGGTGGATTCAGGCTGCGTGCCTTCAGGTTGACAGCGCAGCGATTTACCACTAGGCCATCAGAGTGTCCTCTGGTATTTGGAGATACATCATATCCCCTCAGTTCAAATACAAATATTTTTTTGTTTCTTTCTAAGCAGTCAGAGAGAACAAGATCCACCTATAATCTCTGCCCTCACAGAACCTGAAATCTCAAAGGTAAGAGGGAAATTGTCAAAATGATAGGCAGATGTGAAATGGGAGTGCAATGAGCATTCAAAAGAAAAGAGGGAGGCAAGCCGAGAGCAGGGCCCAGATAAAGCAGAGGTCTACTATGATGAAGCCTAGGGGAATCAAGGGAAGTACACCCGGGAGTCAGAACACACCACAGTGACAAGAAATGAGTAAATGGACTTGACAGAGACCATGGAAAGAACGTGCGGAGGAGGAAAAGACATCAAGACTTCTGAACATATACAACCAGAAAAAGTCTAAACATACGGATGGAGAAAAGTGTTCCCACAACCACAAAAACAAACCAGTAAAATGCCAATTATCTGCACCAAGGAGTTCACAAATTATAAATCTGAAAACACAGAAGACAGAAATCTTGACATGTCCACTGATACAGAGAATGCTTATTAATTATCAATTCAACAAGTAATTATTGAGCATGTACTAAGTGCCAGGTGCGACTGTAAACACTGGAGATCTAATGGTGAACAAAATGCTTGTTGTTGTTGTTGTTATGTGCTGTCGAGTCGCTTGCAACTCATAGCGACCCTATGTACAAGAGCCCTAAACCCTGCTCTATCCTGTGCCAACCTCACTATCTCTGACACACTCACTCCCACCATCCCAATCAAAATGCGTACAAGTGAAAAGTGGCAATGAGGAGGTCCTGATTGACACAGCGTTCGGGTCCTGATTGACCTCAGCGTACTTAGTTCCAGTCAATATAGCGTTCCATTTGAGGGGCTCTCTGAATATGAAGATGCAATTAGATTTATTCAACTCTTGACTCGTATCCTAATCCTATTTCCTAGCTTATATCTCTCACATCTGGATTTTAGTGACTTGAAGAATGAGCTTCAGCTACAGTTTTTGTTTCATATGAATTTGGAATATTTTTAAAGATTCCGTCTGGCATCTAATCAGACTTCAACTAAACCTATCTTAATCTAATTGTAGATTTTTCCATTGCAATACGTCTCCTAATTTCCTTACTGCTGGTACCAAGGGGGTGGACTGTGGATCCAAGAAAGATGAAGTTATTTGAGAAATTAGTTTATCTACTCACGTCTGACATATTATTTCTCCTTTTTTATTATAAACAACCTAATGTAGTATTTCTGATGGTCCTTAAGAAGTTCTTACCTGTGTTTCATGATTCCAAACACACACACTGCCATTGTAGAGACTCGCCAGCATCCATGGTTCTGTAGGATGCAAATCCACACTCTTTACTCGATCAGATCGAGCAGTTAGCTTTCTCTTGATGTCAAGTCGTAGAGGCTAAGGAGAAACAAAGAAACCCAAAATATGAAACTGCTAAATTGAATGAATGCATTTGAATACAAAAAACAGGACATTAACAGGTCTGTTTACTATTCCATTTGTGCTTTGCTAAGTTTTTTTTGAAGCATGGAAAACTATATTATATATTATACAGTAGGACAAACCTTTGACTAACTGACATCAGATAAAAACCAAACCTGTTTCAATGTACAAATCCAACTTAATCACACAGTGAGGAATAATCTTTTCTATAATCCTCAAGCTGTCTATATCTCTAAGCCATAACATTAAATTGAGTTCTTCAAAGAAAAGTAGCAGGCTGACTTTGACAAAAATATTAGTAGATAAAAGGCAATGAGATAGATGATCAATAAAGACTGTAATCAAAAAGGCCTTTGAACACAAGTAGGAATCTTTGTAATATTGTAATTGTTATTGTTAATGTGCCATCAAGTAACCTGCACTTCATAGCGACCCTATGTACAAGAGCCCTAAACCCTGCTCTGTCCTGTGCCAATCGCACTGTCACCAACACACCTATTCTCATTACCCCAGTCACTGAATCGATCTATTTCATCGAGGGTCTTCCTCTCCTGTGCTGTCCCTCCACCCTCCCAAGCATGATGTCCCTCTCCAAGGACTGATCCCTCCTTGTAATATGCCCAAAATATGTCAGATGAAGCTCCAGAATCCTTGCCTCCAAGGAGCAGCCCGGGTCAGCTATGGGTCAGTACTGACTCGACAGTACACAACAAAATTATTAAATGAGTTGGCTGGAGGCATATTCAAGTTAGATTTCAGTCTGTTTCCCAATGGAGCATCTAGGCTCAATGAGGGCTATAATCAGTTTGGGGTTTGGTGGCAGTGGGAGGACTATCTTCCAATCTGATGTGAACGCCTGTGGAAAGCAATGTTCTTAATACTGCATTTAATCTTGTAACACTCACTCACTCAGTGCCACTGAGGTGAAACTGATTCAGAGCTGACTCTCCCAGAGGTTTTCAGAGGCTTTAAGTCACACTGAGGGAGATCACCCCTCTTCCTCAGAGCAGCTGGTGGGCCTCTGGGCTGACAATGCAGCTCCACTAGACCACCAGAGCTCCCTCTCATAACCCTAACAACGGGGTTTTTGGTATCTTCAATCAAAGCTTTCTTCCAGCTTCCCATGCTTAGGAGGAAATGTTTGGGTTTTTTTGTTTGTTTGTTTTGGTTTTGGGGGTTTTTTTGGTTGTTGTTGTTTTTTTTTTGGTCTAGAGACTTTATTATGGGGGGCGGGCGGGGGGTTGTTGGTTAGAACCAGCTCTGATTCTGTGTTTTCAGATGGGTCTGCTGCCCCAAGGCCAGGCCAAGAAGCTGTGCCTGGGATGTTGGCTTCTGGTGGGCTGCAGGGCTTCCCCATCACCCTTGCCAGGTGGCCTGGGCTCCTGGCATGCTTAGAGGAACAGGTGCTGGGGATGGGCATTTGGGCTGGGCTGCCTCCCAGGGTAAATGAAGTCGAACCAAGAGGTCCTAAAGGAGAGGGTGTGAGAAAGAGTCAAGACCCAGGCTGACACTTGGAGGGCACCACCCTCACTGCATAGCCTGTTCATTGGCGCTGCTTCCTGAATCCTGTGGTTTCAACACGTCCGGCAGCTCCGGTGGGCTGGAGAATGGTTCAATGCGGAGGGCCTCAAATGTGTCATCTGACCGGAAGGCCAGCCCCACTGTGGCCGGAGCCTGGGGTCTTGCTGTTTGACTGGTGAAGCCGCACTCGCCCAGAGTCTTGGCATCCTCTAGGAGCTGGTCGTCCTTATACAGATGCTGCTCGTCTGGTGGCCGCTTAAGGATGCCCTCGACGATGCGCTTCAGCTCATACACGGTACTCGACTCCTTGGCATCAGTGAAGATGGTGGTTTTGTGGCGCCGAATCATCAGAAACACGTCCATCGCGGCAGCTGCCTCTGCCCTCGACGCACCGGGGCCAGGAGGAAATGTTTGAAGCAGGCTGAGAACCCGAACAATTCACTCTGACTGAGCTTCAAAGTTCTTGTTACATTTGATGCCTCATTCTGCCAACAGTTTTCGGGTCATTTTTCATAATTACCACTATCTTTCTCTTTTCTGATCTGTTACTATACCACCAAGAATCACGTTAACTACTTCCCTAAAGCAATCACAAACTCTATCTGAGGTCACTTTAAACATTCCCCTACTTCAAGTCTATCTTCCCACTATTTAACCAACCTCTCTCATAAACCAGAGGGCTCTTCTAAAAGCCCTTTAATCTCCCTTTGACAAACACTCTAAAAAGTTTGTCATTAATCACAAAGGAGATTAATCCGAACTGGCTTTGACAAGCACTGTGGCAATTGGACAATTAATACAGACTTTCAAGGGGAAAAAAAAAAGAGGACCTAACTAGAGGGGAGGATAGAGAAAATAGTGCAACAATGAATGAATGGAAACCCAAAATCTCTGTAAATGTTCATTAAAATTAATAAAAGTTAATAAAAAAATTTTTAAAAAAAGAATAGGTTTGAGGGGAGCTCTGGTGGCCTAGTGGCAAGAAGTTGTACTACAATCCCCGAAACGAGAGGTTCGAATCCACCAGATGCTCTGCTGGAGAAGGAGGGGCAATCTCCTCCTGTACTGGTCAGTACACACACAAAAATATTAAAAAAAAAAAAAAAGGTTTGAGTAATTGAACATTAATGACTGAAGACAAGATGAGTTATGGGATGGAATCAAAGATATCATCCATGAAAGAAAAAGTTGTGATACAGAAGAGGAAGGAAAGAACAAAAGAGATGTCAGAAGAGACCTTGAAAATTTTGTTAGAGTATAAAGAAGCCAAAACAAAGGGAAGAGATGCTGACGAAAAAAGAGCTGAACAGAGGATTTCTAAGCTTAGCTTAAGAAGACAAAGCAAAGGTGGGATATGCAGAGAGCTGGAGTGGGAGCAAAAAAGTGAAGAACTCATTTTGTGTTTCTTAAACTTAAAGAACTGGGGGGAAAAAACTCAAAGAACTGAAAAGGAAATTCAAGGCTTGAGTTGCAATACTGAAAAATGCTATGGGCAAAATCCTGAATGATTCTGGAAGCATCAAAAGAAGGTTGCATAGTGGAGTGTACTTGGGGGGGGGAGGGGAATTGTATCCAATGAAAGAATTTTTCTTTTACTTTTCAAAGAGAGGAATGAACTGGAGGGGGAGGGCTGGGCAGGGAGAAAAGTGCAACAATGAATGAATGGAAATCCAAAATCTCTGTAAATATTCATTAAAATTAATAAAAAAAAAAGTTTAAAAAGACACCCCTCAAAAAAAGATGGAGAGAATACACAGAATTACAGTCTCAAAAAGAATTAGCTAACACTGAAGTATTTAAAGTACCATATGATCAAGAACCAATGGTAATAGAGGAAAAAATTCAAGCTGCACTGAAAGCACTGGCAAAAATAAAGTCCCAGCTTTGTCTCATATACTTTGGGCAAGTTATTAGGAGGGGCTATTCCTTGGAAAGGGATATCATGCTTGGATAGGTAAAGGAAGTCTATGGAGGGAAGCCTCATCATCTTTGCCTCCAAAGAAAACTCTTACTGCACCTTCTCTGAGATATATTTGTTTGTTCTTTTGGCCTTCCATGGGATGTTTCAGTGCTCTTCTCCAACCACAGCTGAAAGGCATCAATTCTTTCTGTCATCCTTGTTCATCATCTAACTTTCAGATGCATAGCAAGTCACTGGAAAAAATCACAGCTGAATCATATGCACCGTAGTTCTCAAAGTGATATCATTACTCTGCAATAATTTGGAGAGGAAAAACTGGATAAATTATGTATATTACATTGAAACAGATGAAGGAGAGAAGAGTTTAAAAGCGATATATGACAGGGTATTATGGTTATCACAAGAGTCCAGAATTGAGGTTGCATAGTGGAGTGTACTTGGGGTGGGGGATGGGAGGATTGTATACCAATGAAGGAATTTTTCTTTTACTTTTCAAAGAGAAGAGTGAAGGGGGGAGGCAGGGAGAAAAGTGCAACAATGAATGAATGAAAATCCAAAATCTCTGTAAATGTTCATTAAAATTAATAAAATAAAATTTTTTAAAAAGTTTGTCATTAATCAAATGAAAATCAAACCCTTCTCCATAATATTCAAAGCTCTAGAAAATCCATTTCCTAATTATCATTCTAGATTTGTCTCCCTTGATTGTCTATAAATGAACTCAAATGCTAATCAAACACAACTACTCACTAGTCTCTGTTCTCTAAATATGCCGGAATATTCCTTTCTCTACACTCTACTGTCATTTTTCTACAAACAAAATAACATGATACAATGTAGCAACGTACAAGAAGGGAAGTATCTGTGTTACTTGGGAAGGGTGGTGGGCAGGTGCATTAGAAAAGGTTTCTGGCTTTGCTATATCCTCAATCCTAAAGGTCTCCTTTCGTTTTTATCTTCCAAAAGTTGTACCTTTATCTGTTGGTCAAGGCTACCGAGTCAGAACCAATTCTTAACTCTCTCAAAGTTTTCAGAGACTGTAATCACACTAGAGGAAAGTATACTTCTTACTCCCTTCTAAACCGCTGGTAATCCAAACCACATGCCTAGGAGTTAGCAGTGTATCTCCTTACCCACTAGACCACCAGAGCCCCCTATACACATCTAATTTGGCTTAATGAGACCTTTCCAATGACCTGAGCCAAAAATACCCTTCTCTCCCCTATGGAATTACACTCATTCATGGTTCATTTGCATATACTGTGCATATAAAATAAGTACTTCTTGAAGGCAAGGCCATCGCTTACATGTCTACCTGTAGAGCACCTTATATACTAGAGTTGAGGGAGGAAAATGGGCAGTGTAACTTGGATCTATAAAGTCATGCTGTGTAAACTCAAATTTCAGTTTTACAACTCATTTTAGGTATGCAGTAGTGGGCAAGTTTACTCTGTGATTCTCTCAGGTTCTAATACATGAAACAAGACAAGAAAGATTATCTACTGCTTAGTGCTGGAGAACTCTGATGGTTCAGTGGTAAGAAGCTGGGTTTCAATCACAAAGGCATGCAGTTCAAATCCACCAGCTTCTCTGCAGGAGGAAGGGTAATCTCCCTTACGACTTACTACCTCTGAAAACCTGCTGGTGGGAAATGTGTCTGCATGGTCTGTTGTTATGTGCCATGAAGTTGATTCCAACTGACAGTAATGTACTATGATGTCTCAGAGACCCCTAGACTAAGTTGTTGTTGTCTTTGTTATGTGCCATCAAGTTTCCTGTGACTCACAGCGATCCTACTAAGTACAAAAGCCCTAAACTCTGCTCTATGCTGTGCCATTTGTCTCTGACACACCCACCCCCATAACCCCAGTCACTGAATCAATCTATTTCATTGAGGGTCTTCCTCTCCTGGGCTGTCCCTCCATCCTCCCAAGCACAACGTCCCTCTCCAGGGACTCGTCCCTCCTTGCAACATGTCCAAAGTATGTCAGATGAAGCTTCAGAATCCTTGCCTCCAAGGAGCAGCGTGGTTTCACCCTCTCTAGGACGAACCAGTTGGTTTTCTTAGCAGCCCACGGTAAATACTCAGTAAAATTTGTTCTAAAACTGTGCATGTTCTTTAATGTATACTTTCTGGAAGTATCCATCAGTTATTCCAACGGTGTAATGATTAATTAAAAATAAAAAGACAAGAAAAAACTTCCAAGCCAGTCCTGCCACAAACACCTGCACAAATGTATGCTGCTTTGCTTTACTGTGAAATGAGAGACAGCATGATTAGAGGACACAGTGGTGACACGTTAGGCTAACAGAACAGGGGACGGTTTAAATCCAGCCGCTGCTCTGTGGGAGAAAGACAGGCAGTCTCCTCCCAGGAAGATTTACAGCCACTGGAAATGTGATGGATGGTCGCTGTGGAGGCGGAGTCCACATGAAGGCTGTGGGTTTGGGTAAGGCTGTCAAGCTTACAGACTCTGATCTTGCGCTTAACAGCAAGATTCAAAGCATGAAAACGTCATTTGCAGATAAAATAGCGATTCTTACATTCTTCTGAAAGCTAGTCTCACATTTATTAATATGTTTTCCTTGGAGGGCATTTCCGAAGGTGAGGGTGATACTAAGAAAAGTGCCGCAAAAAGGAAAAAAACCTAAAAATTTATCAGGTTTTATATTTTATGTTATCACATAACAACAACATAGTCTAGGGGTCACTGAGACACAAACTTATCAAATTTACCCCTTATCAGTGCAGTTCCATGAACTCCTCCCCAACTCTCGTCCCACCTGAAATCTAGATTTCTAGATGGAACAGCTGGGCTCAGATAGCACTCCATTCTTAACCTACAGTTGTTACAAGCTGCTCTGCTAAACTGGTCCACTGCCCCAGGTGCAAACCTAGCTCGTGGACACTCTGAGCGGTCACCATTCTAAGGGCAGCATGAAGGGACTTCACCAAAAGCTGCTCACGGACCATGAACCCCACTGCACACTCGGGGGGCTCCGACAAGCGCCAGGGGAGTTAAAGATCCCTCACTTGCAGGTACTGAATCCACAAGCCCCTCTGGATCCCTGGGGCCCAGCCAGAGTCCTCTCCTCCCCAGAACTCGGGCCGGAGGCGGCCGCCGGACAGGAGCCCCCCAGACACCGCGATCGCCACGGCCCCGCTCCCCGCCGAGGGGCCAGGACCTACCATGGCTCCTGGCGTCCAGTCCGAGGGCCCGCACTGGCTATCGGCGACTCAGACCCCTAAAAAGGCCCAACGCCCCACTGCCTGGCGGCTACTGACGTGGAACTTCCGGGAGGCAAGTCTCGCGATAGCGCCTGGCACCAGCCGCGGGCCTGCGCAGATCCGGCGTCGGGCCTGCGTCTCCAAGCCACGCCCCTCTGTTTCCTAGGCAACGAGGCGTAAACACACCGTGGCAAAGGGACGTGACATTCTTGGGAGGCGGGCTGTCGGTGTGGATTGAACCGCGGAGAGAAGTGTTCTGAGTTTGCTGAACTTGATCTGGAACGAGAAAACTGAGAGATAAAAAGGATGCGTAAAGCGAAATACTTAATCCCTACTGAACGTTAATGGCAGGTGACGCACCTCCAAGGAGTTGTAAAATAGTTTTTGAGCATATTGCCCTGTCTTTACCTTAATATATATATTTTTTAGCATCTCATGCCAAATAAAACTTGCTCTGGCCCAAGAAAAGTTTGGAGCTTTTGTAGATCTCAACGCTTCAGTGTTTGAAGATTCGTAATGGAAAGAATTAGGTAAATCTGCTGCCAGAGACCTCCCACCACCACCCCCCCCCCAGTACTGAGAAGCAACGATGTCAATCTAGAGACTAAGGTGCACCTCATCCAGTCCATGGTCTTCGCAATTACTTGTAAACATCAAAGAGCTGGATAATGACTAAGGAGGGTAGAAAAAGAATTGATGCCTTGGAGTTGTGGACAAGAGTCTTGAACATACCATGGACTGCAAAGAAAACATATAGATCTGTCTTGAAGAGAGAGAAAACAAGCTTTTCCTTGGAGCTCTGAGTCACATACTTTGGGCGCGTGGCCAGGAGGGACCGATCCTTGGAGAGGGACATCATGCTCAGAAGGGTGGACGAACATCACAGAAGAGGAAGACCTTATATGAGACAAGGATTGATATAATAACTGTGGCAGTGGGGTTTGCAGAGTCAGTGAGAATGTCTCAGGACAGGACAGGCTTCAGAACTATTGAACATAGAGTTGTTATGAGTTGTGGACAACTTGACGGCACATAACAATAACAACAACACTAACAACGCAAAGAAAAAAAAGCCATGGACAAGGTTGTAGCTCTTGTTGTGTACCTTTGAATGAAAACTTACCCATAGCTGATCATCCGTTCAATGGATTTTCAGAGGCAGTAAATCGCTGGAAAGGAGACTATCTTTCTCCAAGGGAAAAGCAAGTGAGTTCCAGCTGTGCCATCTTTGCTTTGGTACAATTCTTTGCCACTGTGGAGGCATCAGGATCAGAGGGAAGACTCAGCAACAGGAAGTGTTATGCAGATCGCACAGCCTTGCTTGCTGAAAGTGAACAGGACTTGAAACGCGTACTGCAGAAAATCAAGGACTACAGCTTTCAAAATGGATTACATCTCTACATCAAGAAAACAAAGATCCTCACCTTAGGACCAACAATCAACATCATAATAGATGGAGAGTGGATTGAAACTGCCAAAGATTTCATCTTACTTGGATCCATAATCAGTACCCTTGGCACCAGCAATTGGAAGATCAGGAGACATATTGCTTTGAACAAGTCTGTACTCAGCAACCACTTCAAAATGCTGTAGAGCAATGATGTCAGCTTAAAGACTAAGGTGCACCTGTTTCAGGCCATGGTCTTTTCAATCACTTGCTATGCATCTGAGAGCTGTAAAATGAATGATGATGACAGAAAAAAGAACTGATGCCTTTGAGTTGTGGTATTGGGGAACAAAAATGATAATCTCATGGACTGCTAAATGAACTAACAGATATGTCTTAGGAAAAGTGCAGCTGGAGTGCTCCTTAGAGGCAAGGAAAGAGAAGCTTCACCTCCCATACTGTGGACATGTTGCTAAGAGATGCTATTCCTTGGAAAGTGATATCAAGAATGGAAAGTTGGAGGGTCAATGAAAGAGAAGAGGGAAAACCTTCAGTGAGATAGATTGACATAGTAACAGCAGCAGCGGACTCCAGTGTTTCAGAGACAGTGAAGAGGACACAGGATAGGACAGAGTTCAGGTCTGTTGTTCATAGGGTTGTTATGAGTCATATTCGACTGTATGGCATCTAACAATAACAGAAAGAATGGCAGTATGTACTCACTCAGCTGCTTCAGAAGACAGATATAGTAGTCTGCGTCTAAAAGGTCACAGCTTTAGAAATACTATTCTGCACATGAGTCAGAGTGCTCTGGGGCAACTTATAACAAAGTTTTTAAAAGTTTTTTAAAGATTACATGTGCGGGAGCTCTGGTGGCCTAGTTTCAAGAAGCTGCACTGCCATCCCAAAGACATGCAGTTCAAATCTGCCAGATGCTCTGCTGGAGAAGGAGGGGTAATTTCCTCCTGTGCCAGTTGGATCTGATTGGAAGGAAGGAAGGAAGGAAGGAAGGAAGGAGAAAAAAGGGAGGGAGGGAGGGAAGGAAGGAAGGAAGGGAAAAGAGAAGAAGGGAGAGGACGGGGAGGGAAGGGGAAGGGGGAGGAGATGGGGAGGAGAGAGGAGAGGAGAGGAAAAGATAGAAGGAATACACAGAAGCACTGTACCAAATAGAATTGGTTAATACAGAACCATTTCAGGAGGAAGTATGTAATCAAGAACCAATAATAAAAGAAAAAAATTACATGTGTGATATCCAGAAAGACAGGTGGATTCTGCATTAGGAAACTGGCTCCTAGTAAGAGCTTTGTCATTAGTCATAAGGCCTCTTCCTTTGTTCTCATCTTGGAAAATAAATGGCATGATTTCCAAGGGCCCTCTCATTTCCACCATCCTGTGTTTCTGAACCATTCAGTGGTAGGAAGAAGAATGGGTCTGGAATTGAGTTTTATGGTCGCCAGTATGATTTTCTGATATATAAATTAAATCACAGTTATTGACTTGGCCTCCTCTGGGGACTAATTAAAGATTCCAAGAATTAATGGGGAAATTCACAGGTATGCACTGTACCTAATTTGCTTGATTTTTAGACTTCCAATATTTTTCAATCTTGGATACTCAGTATTTGAGAATATTTTCCAACTTGGCACTGTATCAAGTAATGTAAAATAAATGGGGTACCATCATTTTATTCTGAAATCAGTTGGGTTTACTTAAACCCTTGAATGCCTCTGGGTGTCTTAAGAACTTACCTACCTGAGGTTAATGAAGGGCCCTGAGAGTCACTTGTTTTTGTGTGTACAACACTTTATGTATTTTTCTCATGCCCCCCAACCCACAATTATCTAACTTTAAATTTTTCACTTTTGGACTACAGTTTTTCTTTTTAAAGTCTTTCTTTTATCTATTACATATTGAATTTTCACTATGTACAAAGCATTATACTACACATCTCCTTAAGGTTTCACTTGGGAAAATTTCTATTTTAATTTTGTTGGGAAAAAAAATTTCTTTAAAGAAATAAGATTCTGAAACATGGAATAATACATAAAATAACATTAAGACATATATACTGGTGCGTGGTTCAAATCCAACAGATGCTCTGCTGGAGAAGGAAGGACAATCTCCTCCGGTACCAGTCAAACCTGATTAGATGATACACACACACAACACAAAACAACACACACACACACACGACATGTATATATACTGAAGAGCAAAGATGTCAGTCTAGAAACTAAGGTGTTCCTGATCCAGGCCGTGGTCTGTGAAATAACTTCTTATGCATCAGAGAGCTGGACAATGACTAGGGAGGATAGAAGGAGAATTCATGCCTTTGAGCTGTGGTGTTGGAGAAGAGTATTGAATATGCCATGGACTGCTATGAAAACAACCATGTTCATCCTGTTGTTGTTGTTGTTGTTGTTATGTGCCGTCGAGTAGCCTGCGATATTCATCCTAGAGAGGATTAAACCAGACCTCTCCTTGAAGGCAAGGATTCCAAAGCTTCGACTGACATACTTTGGACATGTTGCAAAGAAGAACCAGTCCTTGGATAAGGACATCATACTTGGGAGAGTTGAGGGACAACGCAAGATAGGAAGACCCTCTATAAGGTGGTTGGATTCAGTGACTGGGGTAATTGGGGTGGGTGTGTCGAAGACAGTGAGGTTGGCACAGGATAAAGCAGGGTTTACACAGAGTCGCTATGAGTCTCAGGTGACTCAACGGCACATAACAACAACAACTTTTTTTTTTTTTTTAGTATGTTGGCACTACAAAAATTCCAGTTCACAATAGTAACAGCAAAATATTTTCCTGTGACTTGAGCAGTGAATTTCTTTCCTCATTTCACAGAGCTCCTGGAACGATGGCAGGCTCAATGTAAGAAGTCATAATTTAAAAAAATTAAAAAAAGAAGTCATAATTATCCACCAAGGATCTATATTTTTATGACAATTAAGAAAAACATTTGAGTCATTTCTTCTCCCTCTAACAATAAAGCAAAATAAAATGGTTTTTTAAAAAGGCAAAAAGAGTCGCAAAATGCTCTTTCTGTTCCCAGACAATATTTTAAAAACACAATCATTCTGAAAGTATCATTTGAAAGTTAAGTAAGCTATTCCATGCGTGAGTCCTAAATTTTACCTGCAATTTCATTGAAATAATTTCTAATAGTTGTAGCCAGAGTATTCATATATTCATAATCAATGAAC